>NC_135856.1:38869395-39066895 GCF_031162955.1 Sander vitreus
GCATTGGAGTACATATGGAAATTCAATTAATGTTTTTTTCATCTATTGCATTTGCCTTGCTAACTAGCTGGATAGTAAATCATCAATTCAACCTTGAGGCTGCCAACTTGCAGTATTTAGCATACGCTAATGACCAGCTGGAGTCAGACATGACCTCCAAGTAATGAAAGAAGGCTCGGTTGATTCAAAAACATATTGTTTCATTATCTTTGTGCAGAGTCGTTTTTAATTATGACCGCCAAAGAGACGTCTTCACCTGAAGTCTAAATTCAGAGAAAGATGAGAAGCAAAGGCATGAGATTTACGAAGCATGAGATTAAAGTCAAGTAAACATCCTTCAAGATAAGTATAAATATGTATATGCTGTTAGGCTGAAGGTTAATTTATTTATATATTATTTATTTACTTTTTTATATTGGATTGCAAATCTCATGGTTGGTAATGATGATTCTTCAAGGGTTTTACTGTGGCTATAATTTAAACTAAATCGTCAAAAAAGAGAATATCTGGCTCTAAAGCTGTCAAAGGGGAGAACATTGAGCTAAACTACATCATTTCAGCAGAAGTATGTGATGGGTTTATGATGTATGGATAACAGAGTGAGTGTTACTTGTATAGCAATGAACCTGAAACTTGTTTCTCCGCTTTGAAAATGCATGGAAAGATCTAAAGTCTGCATGCAGATGCCACTGCTTTCTTCTAAACTATCTTCCTTTTGAGTTTCCTGGATTCGACAAAGCTATAGTCGGTCTTCAGTCTTCCAAATATAAACCCGACTTTGGTTTTAATCGGTGTATGATGACATTAGCTATGATTATGTTTATATACATATCTTTGACTACAGAGAGGTTATGTGCTCATCATTTTTTTCCCGTGAATTTGGGTGCCTTAGTTTGCTTTCACACCTACCTTGTTTGATCCGTTTAAAAGGAACCCTGGAGCGTTTGGTCAGATAGTCCAGTTGGTTTGGGCTGGTGTGAAGGCTCATCCAAACTCTGGTCTGCTTGAAAACGGGGGTCACGGTTGTCTAGAGTGAACTAGAGTTCTGTTCACTTCAGGTGAGAACGCGATCCGACCCAAACACAGGAGGTGAACCAAAAAACAGAGCATTCACTAGCCTGCAGTTTCAACCTTGCACACACTTAACAGACAGATATGACAGATATGATTTAAGGGATGATAACTTTCAGATCCATAAGCTGTTCTGAGCACACATCGCTGGTCGTCTGTGTGACATCATCAGTCTGTCGCCTTCTACTAAAATATTAGAAACACTAAAGCAGAACCAGAAAACCCAAAACGTAATAAATTTGGTGTTGGTCCATTATTTCTGAGGGCAGAAGTGTCGGCGAGTTTTGGATATTCTGTCCAATAAACACAACCGTCTCGATCGCGTGACGTGTGTCTACAGTGTTTGGTTTGATAAAGTGCAGTGTGAACACAAACCCAACCAAATGAAAAATGTAACAATATTATAACTTCACCCCCGAATCACACCGAGTCCACCGTACTGTAGGTGTGAAAGCGCCCTAAGTCATGTGAGGGAAGTTCAAATTCTACATTCTAAAGTTATACACGTGGGTATTACATTTATTTATTTCTGTTTATTTCTGTTATTTCAAATTAATTTACTGTTGCAGTGATTAGGTCAGTGTTTTTATATGAACAATGGGTCACATGACTATGTGTAATGTTAAAGGTGTCATAGTGACAGACCCACAGAGAAATATCACCCAAATCGGCATCCCCCTCAGCTATACACACCATTTTAGCGTCTTTCAGGTCATTGATTTGATTTTACTGAAAGATTTACCAGCTTTACCATTCTGTTTAGTCTCACCACTCTCATCAACTGCATTTCCAGATGCAGCAGGCAGCTGTTTTCAGCAAAGAAACTCAGATGAACCCAGTATATGTTGCCTGCTCACCACCCATTAGACCAGTGGTTCCCAGACCTTTTCTGCAGCCCCCCCAATGAGAGAGAGAGCGACTAAAGCGGTACTGTTTAACACACCTGCTGTCGTAAAGGTCTTTTCTTTACGGTGCTGTATTGCCCACTGTAGATTACTGAGTTAGTGTTACCAGGAGGTCATATAGTCACAATAAATATTTTTCTCAGACAGAAAATCATCGTTGCATTTCAAGTGTTGCTACGGTAACTTAGTCTACTTTGGATGTCTGGTGAGATAAACCAGGTATCACTGTCACTGGGTCAGAGCTAAAGCATTAAGAGATTGTTGTAGCAACCAACGTAATAATAACTTAGATTAATATAGAGCATTTCATGAAACCTACGGACACTTACATATTACATACCTGAGGGCCAATTCAGGGTCAGTTTTGAATCATTTACAATCCTGTAATTGTCTCCATCTGCTGAAAGCCCGACCGAGTGTGACTCACGTCATCACCCGTTGTCTTTCTCTTTCCCTTTTATCTTCTAGTTGTTCTTGGTTAAATGTCCTTCTTTCCTGTGATGGTCCTGCCCCAGTATCAGCCATAACTACAGCAGATAACTTCTAGAATAACATGAAAATACTATTAGGCCTCTATGAAGAAATCTCCTGCTACCTTTTACCTGGCTGGATACTAACACAGGCTTTTCTGGTGTAACAAAGAAATCTGTGACCCGTCAGAATGTGTTACTGTTGTGAGAGAGAGAGGTGTGCAACAATCAGCTGTTTTTCCGCAAAAGGATAACGAGACACAATGTGATTCGACTGGGAGATCGGCAGTCAGGCTCCTCAGATTAACTGTGGTCACCACTACGTTTTTTCTTGCCTTTGTTTTAATAGTCATTGCGTTTGGTGTAGCTTCATTATCTGCTTTACATTTACCTGCCAGTCCTTTCACAAACTTGTCCATGCTTTGCGAGCAGTGCAGCAAAACCAGGCATTATTTATTTATATTTAGCGTCGCTGTGCCTTGCCTGTTATAACTCCACAGTGTTTCCTCTACAGTATGTTGATTTTACTGTGGTGGGCCGCCACAGTAAAATTTGTGCCGCCACGGTATCAGAAATAGAGCAGACGCACAACAGGGTTTCCGCTATGTACACCACGCACCGCCGCCACGCACCACCGCTCCTTCAGCTGTTTATGAAAAGTCATAAAGTCGTAGCGCCATCTGCTCTACTGAACTCAAGCAAACTGTCATCCGCTCTCTCTCCCCTTTAAGGTGAGCAACTGGAACAGTAACAGGACTTCATCACTCACGAAGTCATGGCAACCAAATAAACACCAGGGCGAGTACAACTTGTCGCTCAATCTTAGGCAAAGTGACAAACAGCGACGAAAGCCACGACATGAAATCCGCACTCACGCGGGTCCCCAGTGAAATATGATAGCAACAGTTTATTGGAAAATAGCATTGTGGACACTGAAGTTGATGAATTTACTGTTTATCAGACCCCAGATGAGACAAGAAGCTAATGTTAGCGACTGACTCCAGTTACAGGAGATGCTGTATTCCTCCGACACGCTGTAGTAACGTTACTGTTTTAAAACCGTTTTCCAGGTTAGTGGGGGTGCATACCGCTCAAAACCAACATGAAAAACGTAGCTAGTAATGTTCACTCAGCGTTTTGTTTTGTTGTTAAACTGTGTGTAAAATGAGTTAAATCACCGGTTTCAGGTAACGGCACCCTACGGTACCGTCTATTTGCTGGATGGTTTCAAGGTAACGGTTGGTAGCTAACATTAGCAGATAAGCCCATTGACAGCGACGTTATTGTTCATATTTTGGCACAATGTTTCTGACCGTAGTAGTGGTCATAGTGACTGAAAGTGTGATGTGAGATGCTAAAAAGAAACTACACGCTGTTTTCAGGTAATGTTACTTTTTGACGTTCAACTAGTTCGAATTTTTTGAAGGGGGTGGTTTGGGGTAATCTGGCATCGCCAGACCTTCCTCCACAGCGCTGCAGAGGAAGGTCTGACTAGTCCACACAGCATTCCTGGATGGGAGAGAAACGTTCTCTGGTTTATTGGCATTTCTTTAAACCAATCACAATCATCTAGGGCGGTGCTAAGCGCCGGACGGAGCCACGGTGCCTCTGCTAAATAGTCTCAGGAAGGACCTTGTTTTGGTGGAACATGTGGACGTTCAAAAGTAGTTTTAGTCGTGCAACAGAAACCTCAGATTGGACAGATAGTCTAGCTAGCTGTCTGGATTTACCCTGCAGAGATCTGAGGAGCAGTTAACCATAGTCCTCACAAATCCACCAGAGGTTAGAACGCCAACACAAAGGAAGAGGCAGAACAGACATCCAGCCAAAAAGAAGGACATCAGGCTGAATTTCCGGCTGCAACGGAGTAATCCTGGAAGCGAAACCTCATGAATATAGAGTAGGTTTGGGGGGACAGGTTTAAAAATCCTGCTAAGGCCTTGCCACAGTCTGCATGTGAAGGCATCACAGCTGATACCATATGTGTATCTATGCTGTCTCAAGATGGAAACCAAGCTGGAACTGAACAAATCCAACACAACTGTTAAATTATTGCATTATAATTACCAGAGCATGTGAAATGTATGACGACAGTTTGTAATTGTGTAGGGAATATGCAGATTATCTCCTAAGAGTGTTAAATACCTGGAAATCAAGTTGAGCTAAATGACAATTGGCAAGGCTCCTCGAGTGTAATACCCCCGGATCAGACTGAATTAAAAGGGGATTTTCCCACAACGCTCCGTGAAGGAATTCTTCACATGTGTGTACAGTCTGCTCTGCCGTCATGGCGTTAAACCGAGGCAATATCCTCCGAATGGAGGAGCACTTTCCCAGACTGAGGGACAGACTTTGCCAGACTTTGTCTCGCCTTTAAGCCAAGAATGCTAATTGGGCTATTTAAAGGTTGTCCATCCCTGGCACAAAAAGAAAACAGTCACATATTTAAGCTGCTCCCTGGATCACTATATCATGTGTCTGAGGGAAAAAACATAATGTATATTGATCACCTACTAGGGCTGCTGTATTATGGATATAATCATAATCACAATTATTTTGGCCAATATTGGAATCACTGTTATTGAACACGATTACTCATTAACATTTTTGGAAAGCTGTTGCATTTATTGAACTTAAAAAAACAGTGAATCAATTAAACAAACAGGAAAAAAACTTTGAACTGGGAAATTTCCCTAAATATAGGGCTGGGCAATATATCAATATAAATGGATATCGTGATATGAGACTAGATATTGTCTTAGATTTTGGATATCGTAATATCATTATATGGTGTCTTTTCTGACACTGTTCTAGCTGTTCTGTTATTTGCCTTTACCTACGTAGTTGTTATTGTCACATAACAGATGATTATTTACCAAGAATCTCAATGTGAAAATATTTTTTGAAAGCACTAATTGTGTAACCTACAATATTGTTGCAATATCAAGATATTTGGTCAAAAATATTGCGATATTTGATGTTCTCCTTATAGCCCAGCCCTACCATAAAGCTTTAGTGCGTAACTTTTTGATATTAATAAACGTCCGTTACATTGAAGCCATTACCAAATGAGTTGCTACTAAGCTAATTAAGACTATCAGCTCCACACAACTCTCTCTGGATTTCTCAGTAGGACTATGTTCAGAAGATTGTGGCATCTGGAGACTTTCCCGCACGGAAACTAGAGTGAAGATAATGACCTTTTCTTAAGAGTCTATCATGTTTTTTTAATCCTCCGTGTCCTCCTTGGTTACTACCAGCTGCGTGGAGGAAGGGTGGGGGGACGGGGGGTGCGCGCAGTCATGGGAGGCTTGTATCATGTGGACGCTCCGACAGTGTTGTTGTCATTACTTAGAATTCCTCATGGGGGAGACAGAAACTATGCGCTATAGCTTTAATACTTTTTACCATTTGAACTTTTTTTTTCTCATTCAGAACACAAGACAAAATAAGAGTTTACTTGCAAAATGGGATGTGCAAAACAATCGTTTTTCTCGATTTCCATTGTTTCTGTGATCGTTAGGAGCCAAAATCAAAATCAATCAACAAAAATGTGATTGATTCCACAGCCCTATCACATAAAGAATGCAGGATGACAGACAAGTGGTTTGCCTTTTTTTGTTCCTTGTGATAAGAAGTATGACTGATCTATGTGACTTTTCCCTTAAAGGTTTTATCCAGTATTGCAATTATTTCATCTGATGATGAATTGATGGATGCCATATAACATGAAACATAATAAATCATTTGACATTAGCTGAAAACAAGTGCTAGATTTATGAAATGCACGCCTTCCAACTCACATCAGGCTGCACGCAGTTAAAGATACAACACGATGTGAGAGGAAACACTCTCACTGGGGGTCCATGGTGCAATTAATGAAGTGATGACATTATATATTTATTTACAAGTGAATAAAATCAGCGCCCGGAGGAGTCACATCCTGTCTCTGCCAAGGCTCTCTAAGGAGCATTCATTTTGTCTGGTCTGAATAACAAAGAGAAAAATTAAAAGCTGGCATCGAAAGCCCTCAAGCTTAACGCACACAAAGCTTCAAGTTTGCACTGTTGACAGAGAAGCATTAAGCATGGAGAGGGAATTTTGTGACTGAATGTTTATAGATTTAATTAAATTACAAAAAAGAAAAGCCCAAAGGCAAAGCACTATGGTGTTTAACAGAAGACGGCTATGGCTATTGTTTAGAATGAATGATCAGCTGGAATTTCTTTATATCCATCTTTGTTGGGAGCTGCACATGTGCAGCATCTAGGTAAGGACTACTAGCCAGTCAGAAGCAGAGTATGAGGGCGTGTCCTGACACTACCTAGGTAAGGACTACTAGCCAGTCAGAAGCAGAGTATGAGGGCCCTGACAGTACCTAGGTAAGGACTACTAGCCAGTCAGAAGCAGAGTATGAGGGCGTGTCCTGACAGTACCTAGGTAAGGACTACTAGCCAGTCAGAAGCAGAGTATGAGGGCGTGCCCTGACAGTACCTAGGAAAGGACTACTAGCCAGTCAGAAGCAGAGTATGAGGGCGTGCCCTGACAGTACCTAGGTAAGGACTACTAGCCAGTCAGAATCAGAGTATGAGGGCGTGCCCTGACAGTACCTAGGTAAGGACTAATAGCCAGTCAGAAGCAGAGTATGAGGGCCCTGACAGTACCTAGGTAAGGACTACTAGCCAGTCAGAAGCAGAGTATGAGGGCGTGCCCTGACAGTACCTAGGTAAGGACTACTAGCCAGTCAGAAGCAGAGTATGAGGGCCCTGACAGTACCTAGGTAAGGACTACTAGCCAGTCAGAATCAGAGTATGAGGGCGTGCCCTGACAGTACCTAGGTAAGGACTACTAGCCAGTCAGAAGCAGAGTATGAGGGTGCGCCCTGACAGTACCTAGGTAAGGACCTAAGGTGTTCTTTAATTGATGTACAGTGTGTGTGTGTGTGTGTGTGTGTGTGTGTGTGTGTGTGTGTGTGTGTGTGTGTGTGAGTAGTAGGTGTGCAAACCCCCCCATCTCCACCCCCTCCCCCCTGCTTGTCTCTTAACCCAGAGGTGATGAACTGGCATGGCCAGACTTCACTCATCAAGTTATGTCATCATTTAGCCTCATCAATTAATCCGGTGACATAACATGCATGCCCTCCGTCTCTACGGAGACCTCATTCTCACGGTGCCCTTGCCCACTGTGTCCCCCGTGACAAACACAAAGTGTAGCCAGGCCCTGATATTGCCACGCGGAAGGTCGCGCTAAAACAAGTACTGACGCTTTTCACATCTTACAATGTATGTCAAATGTGTTTTTATTGAAGCGTGTTCAGTAGAAACAGAGATGCATTACAGCGGCTTCCTTTCTCTGAGACAAAACCACGAACCAGAGGGAGAACTGAGAACACAAATGAACACATAGCTATCCAGACTAACATGGTGCACAAACAAGTGCTAGTACTTACAGATACATCAGGTTGGACATAAGAGAAATAGAGGGAAAATGAGGGGAAAAAAAGGATAAATGAATAAATAATAACAACATATTCCAGATGATATGTCCTAAATTTTAGTTGATATGTTCACTTTTTCAAAAAAGCATGACATTTGATACACATCGCAAATACGCCTCGTGGCGTCCCTTTTACTTTCCGCCAAAACAAATTATGTCTTTTGCATCATACTGTATCTCCTGAACCAAACATGATAACACAGAATAGATGAAGTCTACCCATATGTTTTGATGGCCAGTGATTACAATGATACCAAACACAACATCATAAACTGTTCAGGTAAATAGTTAATGGTGCATTCAGTGACGTGAGCATGAAATCACAGCATCTGAGAACCTAGGCTAGACCTCTATAATATCATGTCTGTTGCATGCATGTTGTGTAGAGTTTTAAATGCGTAATAAATGTGTTCATTCTTTGTTATGTTTGGTTCAGGAGATATGATGCAAAACACATCATTCGGTTATGGCGGAAAGTAAAATGGCCACCACGGGGTGTTTTGGCGATGGCTCCCTATCCGAAAATGTTCAGCACCCCACACTGTACAAGTGTACTGAATTCCATGCTTTTATTCACATATCATCTGGACTGAAAAAAAACAACTAAATACAACAGCTCTGCACCAGAGTGCTGCTTCAGAAACCACGGGCTTTTTCATGACAAGTTGAAATGAAGTTGGGGAAACTAGTAGTCTATATATCGACGATGTTTCATTTCCGGGATTGTTCAGGTGCCACCAGAAACTCCACCAGATGTCACTGATTTTCGGTCAGATGTCCGTCCCCTTCCTCTGTCTTTGTGTTGGCGTTCTAACCTCTGGTGGATTTGTGAGGACTATGGTTAACTGCTCCTCAGATCTCTGCAGGGTAAATCCAGACAGCTAGCTAGACTATCTGTCCGATCTGAGTTTTCTGTTGCACGACTAAAACTACTTGTGAACGGGAAGGAACGTGTTTTGGTGGAAAACAAGTTCCTTCCTGAGACTATTTAGCAGAGGCACCGTGGCTCTGTTGCACTTAGCACCGCCCAAGACGCTTGTGATTGGTTTAAAGAAATGCCAATAAACCAGAGCAGGTTGTTCTCCCATCCAGGAATGCTGTGTGGACTAGACAGACCTTCCTCTGCAGCGCTGTGGAGGAAGGTCTGGCTATGCAAGACTAGGAAACTCGTAACAGAGGGCTGGATCTTTTTCTGCTCTGGATGGTTTACTACTCTGTGCATATGTATAAGTAATAATAATAATAATAATAATAATAATAATAATAATAATAATACATTTTATTTATGGGCCTTGCACTCAAGGACACCTTACAGTTAAAACAAGCAAAACTACAGTTAAAAAGGCAAATGTAATTAAAACAAACACATTTAAAAGTGGCACATTTAGAATAGATTTTTAGCTGAGCAGTCATGCTACATTTGCTACACGCTCCAAGATCCAAAATTTTGCATTAGCCAAACACTACAACGCAATGACACAAAAACCAATGTGAATTATTTTGGTTTGTTTGTCTTTGTGAGAAGTGAACACATCCCCAACAAATCCACCTGCTGCACGACATGCACATAATGAATAAAAAGGCATGAAGCCTGAGACAGATTGGAAATGGACCAGAATCATAATTTGATGATGAAAAGCTTTGAGGCTAGAATACACTTCAGATAGTAAATGCAAAATCCCCTCTGCTTCATGCATATTTACTGTGAGGAATATCATTTAGAAAACAGGTGATATTACTACAGGTATGGAAAGAGAACTAGAATATTTACTCAAGTAAAAGTACTGTTACTTTAAATACATTTTTAAAAGTATTGTAAAAGACTAGCTGATAGCAGTAAAAAGTAGGCCACTTAAAATGTGCTGTGATGTTAAAAATCAGCAGTTTCTTCTCTGCTGCAGCTGCTGATGTATCTCATTTCTTTTGTTCCATTCTCACAGTGTATCACGACTTTGTCATGTGATTTTTGATCTGACTCTTTAACAGATGCAACCTGAAATGTAGCAAAGTACAACACCTGTGAAAAAAGTACTTATAGGGTAACTACCGTTTTTCTTTTTAACCTGGACTATTTACCTTTTGCCACTGACAGGCTCAGATTAATATTCTAAGTGTCTGACAACATTGTGGAAATGATCCCTACAAAGATAGACCTTTAAAACCTCTTTGAGACCTTTCTGTTTAACCAGAAACAGCTCTGAAGTCGCTAGCGCTAAACCCACCAGACTCCATTTAAAAAAACAATACTTTTAGCGTGTATGGAGCCAACATTTTTTCACATATAAATCGTTAAACTATGTGTTTATTTCAACCAAAACTAGAGTTATCATGGTTGGAAAAGTGGAAAGACAACCCAACATGGCTTTTCATAGTTTTATTTTGTTTCTGTCGACTTTGAATGAAGTGTATTTAACGATGCGAAAATTACTGTTTATTTACATGGAGTCTGGTGGGTTTAGCAAACACAAGTTCGCAGATGTTTTTATGTTTAAAAAAAGGATCTTACTCTTTGACAGAAAGGTCAACCTCCTTAGAAATCCTTTCCATAATGTTGTCAGACAATTAGAATATTAATCTGAGCCTGTCAGTGGCAAAACAAGCACTTTAGTGAAGGTAAATACCAGCTGCACAATTGCCCTATTAACTTACATTGTAGCTTGTTTCTCCGCTGCTGACTGCAGCGATCTCTCTTAATACTGGACCAATGTCAAAGATTGTCACTTAGACACGAAGACATAGGAACATAAGGTCCAGGTTGGAAAAAAAACAGTAGTTACCCTTCAAGTACAAGTGGAATTACTGATTAAAAAATGTTCAATGCAACTTTTTCCACAGTAACGTAAGTAAATGTAAATAGTTACTTCCACCCAATTACCCACTTACTTCCTGCCAACAGGCCTACCCGTGTTTTCTAATATTAGTTTGACCCGTCACCCTTTCACAGCTCTCGGCGGGCCAGTGGCCAGGTGTTGCAGGGTTACTGGGTCAACTTGACGCTGGGGGGCACAGCAGTGCGTGGGAGCCAAGAAAGAAATAGGTCAATAGTGAGAGAGGATGGCAAATTGAAAATGATACTGAACCCCCAGTGGAGCAGGAGAACATGGGGAAACATGGATTCACTGTATAATCTATGGAGTATCTCTTTAGTAGCCATTCCAAAAATTTACAAAAAGTGGCATATCCATTCATGTCTTGATAAACAAAAAGTTGCATTTTGTATTTGGTTAAGAGTGGAGATGTAACATTAGCTCTCGTCTTCTCCATTTATGTAATGGAGGAGTTCAAGAGTTCATGGCTCAGAGCCAGAGCAGAACTCTACTACCCCTTTCACACTGATGGCTCAATCAGGGTTGACCAGGTCGACTGTGTGTTTGAATGGGGTAACCCTTATTTCTTTGTGCATTAGAACGTAATCACTGCAAAACAATCACAAAGTAAGCATTGTTAGTCTCTCTGTACAATGGCAGATTCAAGTAGCTACAAAACATTAGTTCTGCTGGTGTACAGCTGGACTGGAGTATGTGATGTTAGGTGTCATGTTCACTGAATATGACATGTAAAGCCCCGCCCATTTCTAGCACTTAAGATAATTGTTATGCCTTGCTCAAGAGCACCTTGGTAGTGTCCAGAAGGTGAACTGGCACCGCTCCAGCTTCTAGTCCACACTCCGTACTTTGGTCCGTGCAGTGACTTGAACCAGCCCCCCTCCGGTTCCCAACCCAACTCCCCACGGACTGAGCTACTGCCACCCTAAACCTAAACCGTTAACCTGCAGACTTTATAGACACAACTGTGTAATATGAATTTTTCGTAGTTATTTTTTACAAATGGTGCAATACACAAAACCTTTTTACTCTTAAACCTTTGAACATGCATATGTTGACTGTGTATGTGAGTTGCATGAGTGTGAACGTGAGATGTTTGATAGGTATATTTCATGTATATTTAATGTATTATTAAAAGTATACTTTCTCAGGCAGTGCACCTGTATCTCACTGTATGTAAATGCAACGATAATAAAGGAATCTTATCTTATCTTATCTAGAGCAGCGGTTCCCAACCTTTTTTTGTGACGTACCCCAACAGCCCAATGAGATAAGCTCAAATACATCCTTCATCTTTCCTCCCACAGCAGGTAGATTCTCGCGATATCACGAGATCACACGTGGCCCGGACAATCAGAAAACTGAGCTACTGGCAGCTACAACACAGAGGGGCAACTGTTCACTTAAAACAATAATGGCGGCTCCTAAAGAGGTATGAGGCATGCAAGTCATATCAGGACATATCAGGCTGATCTCATTAACAATTCAGACATATAGCTACGAAAAGTAAAGCACTGTACTTTGTATGTATTCCACGTATTGATTACTGTATGCACCAGGGGTTTTTAAACAAGGGAGCAGAGTTTGTGTCCCAGAAGAAGTTAAGGGGAAAACACAAGACTTTCACTCAGGATACGAGTGTTCGTGTCCCGGGAGTACTACTTCAAGGTATAGTAAGTGTGTCAAATTCAGTGACTCCTCACGGTCACCTAGCTCTCTATTTTCTGTGTGAGCTGAAAAAAAATCCGGTGTCAAATGGAAAACAAACAGAAAGGAGTACATGAGCCACAAAACACTGTTCAAGCCAACCAACAACAGGAATCCCCGTTCATTCCAATGAGAGTGCTCAAAAGCACATAAAGCAATCATGGAGCTCTTCTTCTTCTCTTCCGCGTTGACCGGTCCATGACGTCACGATGGACATGCGCACCAGCAACAATTTGTTTGTGTTGTCGTAGCAAGTAGTTCATCCGATCACTTGCCATGTATTGTTGAAAGTGCCTAACCCTAACCCAGCACTCATTGTGTGAGAGGTGGGGTACACCCGAGACTGGGGGGCCAACCTGTGACTGTACTATTTCTCTTTTATTCTTCATCTTTCTCACTCACTAACTCATTCTCTAGTTTAACTCGTTGTCACTGCTGCTCATTTCACCCCGCTTTCTCACCATTAAAAACAAAAAAAAAATGCTGCTTCAAAGTGGGAACATTACCCAGGCAAAAGGATTGCAAGTCCCCCCCCCCCCCACATTTTTCTTGAAAAAACTGAGCACATGATCTCAATTGTCATATCAACCTGTGGATCAAGACAGTCATAAGAGTTTTACATTAAGCTCATATAAACTACAATAACGGCACGCACTTCAGAACATTCTCACCTTAAAGTATCCACGTGTTTCACCTGTATCGTTCAGAGATAGTCATGTGAAGACTGAAAAAAAGGATGCTTGAGAGAGTTCAAGAGGCAAACACTGCCTTACTTCTTACGTAAAGTGGGTTGTCTGTTTTGGGGAGTTACAAAAATTGTCAGCCATAGACAAATTGTCCATCCATTGACATGTCATCTCCTTTTCCCTCTTTCTTTTTCTATTTTTAGTCCCCGACAGCTTTTTTGCTTTATCCATCTTTTTCCATAGACGACAACTCACTACTCGTGTGCTCATACCTGCTCGCTCGGCACTCACGGCACCCCCCCTCCCTCTTCTATGTCAACATTCTATGATGGAATCTTATGAGACAGAGTGCCTCCTCTAGCCTGTTAATCCTCTAAAATGTTATATAACATTGAGGAAATGCAGAAATGATTTAGAAACGCACAACCGCAGCTACATATAGAAAATACCAAAAACATATTTAAAAAAATATATTTTTTTAACCATTGCTTTGGCGCCCCCATGGTGCTGCGCCCCTATGCGCGCATACCCAGTTTTTGCGCCACTGCCAGCAATGTACATCCGTTGAGCCAGACTAAATGTGTAGTAAACCTGACCATGTTTATCAGGCTTCTACAAAGTGGAACCAGAAGCTCGGCTTGCAATTAGCAATGCACACAACTGGAGTTTAGCTGGATGATTGGATGCACCGTGGGAGTTGGAGTGAACTTAGTCTCGCATTGCCAGACCTTCCTCCTCAGTGCTGTGGAGGAGGGTCTGGCTAGTCCACACAGCATTCTGGGATGGGAGGAAAAATGTGCTCTTGGGCGGTGCTAAGCGCCGGACGGAGCCTCGGTGCCTCTGCTAAATAGTCTCAGGAAGGAACTTGTTTTGGTGGAACATGTGGACGTTCAAAAGTAGTTTTAGTCGTGCAACAGAAAACTCCGATTGGACAGATAGTCTAGCTAGCTGTCTGGATTTACCCTGCAGAGATCTGAGGAGCAGTTAACCATAGTCCTCACAAATCCACCGGAGGTTAGAACACCAACACAGAGACAGAGGAAGGGGACGGACATCTGGCCAAAAAGAGGGACATCGAGCGGAATTTCCGGCGGCACCGGAGCAATCCTGGAAGTGAAACATTGTGGATATAGACTAGAGATACCTTAGAAGACCTTGTACGTTTGACTTTTTTAAAATAAAAAAACACATTTTCTATAATACACAGTTGCTCATCTTTTGTAGTGATTATTCAAGATCTTGATGTCCGTCCAAACCCAAGAAGTTCTCCAACTGTGTCACCTCATGTTGTTTTGCAGAAAAATGAGCTGACATTTTAACACTTGGAGCCTTGGAAGTCTAATCATTTCACATTTCAACTCTATTGTAAGCCTGAGAATCAGCCGCAGGCTGTCTTTCACGCCATTACGTTGTATGCTTGTGATGGTGCTATCACGTTACGTGACGTCTAGTGCAAAACCAAGAAGACACCATTCTATTGCAGATGAAACTATCCAAACGCCTTTACACTCATAAACGCTCATAAAAACAAGCATATCTAAAAAAAAAAATGTAAAAGGACATCTATCTATAAATTACAGGAACGTCTGTCTGTCTGTCTGTCTTTGTGTTATGCGCATATCTCTCAAACCGTTAGTCTGATGGATTTCAAACTTGACAGGTGTCTTGCTACGGGCACAAGTAAGTGCAGTGCCAAGTTCGACGTTGTTTGGATTAGCAATGTTCCTGCAATTTATAGATAGATAGGTAAAAGAAGCACACATTGGCTTTTGCCGCTGTAGCCGCTGGCCACTCCCTCTCTCACCCTGAGGACCAGAGGCAGAGAGCAGCGGAGCTTTAGCAGCTAAAATGTGACATACACCTCAGACCCACAAAAATGTACAAAGTAGCACTACTTTGGACTGTCTTTGACTTAGACTAAACAAACGACAATTCCCGAATTTAAGAATATTTCAGAATCCCACACATGCAAAGCACAACCAGCTACAGACAACAGGTGGCAGCGAGACGTATCTGTATGTGTCCGTGTTTGGGGTGAAGGTAACCTGCACATCACACGCAGACACATAACCTAATCTCGGAGATTATTCCTTCACAGCGCTGTGCAATGCGAGGAAAATCTCAGAGTTGAACCAAGCAGAGACATCAGTTTTCATCAGACTCACCCTGGGTCAGGTTAATTAAGTCTACTGCTAACTTACCACACTAATAACATTACCGCCAAAATACCCCCGCGAATCACCGAATTCACCGTTAACCGTCAAGCCACTAAACCTGTATGGAAATTAACACCTCTGCAGAAGTGTTAAATTAATTAATGATCATACGACACAAGACCTCTCTCTCTCTCTCTCTTCCTCTCTCTCAGCGTGCGTGCGTGCGCGCGCAGACACACACACGGTCCAGTTCTGGTGGTTGATTAACGCAGATATGTGCTAACTGGCTCTCATAACTGGCCGGGCGGGTAGCACACTGCCATGAGTCCATGACTCTAATGTCTGATTACTTCACATTTTCATTGTAATATTTAATGATTACATTCTGAATCTGCAGCGTTCTCTGTCAGGTAAATACAGTAGTACAATGTCTTCCTCTGATGTAGACGTAGCCTGTAAGTCAGTAATAAGCTGTACAGTGGAGTTGCATATGAAGTAGTTTGGGGTCCTTCTGTAAGTAATTTTGGGGTACAATTTGGTTTTGAAGAGTTATACAAACAGCAATACAGGCCAAGCAATCAGCCGTTCCAAACAGGCACATTTTCAACGGGCTCTGCACTAGAAGTTATAACGTATGATGAAATGTAAAGAAATATTTTGTTCATGTTTCTACATTTAGAATATGTTTGGTGTGTTTATTCAGCAAAGTTTGATGAAAACACAATGTCCAATATTTTTTATATTTTATTTATGACACAACTTCAATACTATTATTAGTTATTATGGTTTATTGACAACCCTTTAGCTTAGGTTGTACTGAAGATACTACAAGAAATGACATCACAATAAGCAAAAAATACCAATGTAGGCACTGGCGGACCATTTCTATTGCAGAGTTCAAAGGGTTAACTCTTACATACGTTACTTACAGAAAGGAGAAAATAAAGAGAGAAGCCACTTGGTAATAACACATTATGATTCTAATTCTGATTTATGTTTTCTAAATGTATTGGCTTTGGTGTTGTGGGTGGTTTGGCAGGTGAGAAAATGTGTGTATGTGTGGGAATGTAATTGGATACCATGTCAAAATAGCCCAGCAACATGGAAGATGACAGTCATTAATTAAAACTGTTGCATCATTTTCTTCATTTGGCCCCCAACACTTATGAAGTAAAAGTGGAAATATAAAGGTAGAGACCTTGAGCAAATTACTGAGCCAGACAGAGAAAGACATCATGAGGGAGACGGAGGGGGGTGTGTGTGGGGAGGTGTAATTACCGCTACAGTTCTCTCTCCCGCTGAGTTCTTCCCTTCCCGTGCCCCATCAGCCACATGCTCTGTCACATGGCAGCCCCTTCAACAGATTCAGCGTCCTCAGCACCCCAGATTGCTGTGGATTACCCTCCCACCCTGTAATTAGCACTCATAAGTCCAGTAGCCCCAATCAAAGCACTGTTCTCACTGTTACAGGAAGCTGTGGTGGAATGTAACTAAGTACATTTACTCAAGTACTGTACTTAAGTATATATTTGAGTTACTTGAGTCTTTTCTTTTCATGTCACTTTCTACTTCTACTCCACTACGTTTAAGAGAGAAATATTGTACTTTTTACTCCACTACATTCATCTTTATCAGCTTACTTACTTTACAAATTAGGACTTTTGTAAACAAAACACATGTAGTTTAGAAAATACAATATTTTATTATAAATTAAACTACCCAACAATATAACGGCCTGCAAGTCCAGCTGAAATGATCAGACCATTAAACACACACCTGTTTGGATCGTTTCCACTTTCTAAAATGGGAGGATTTTTCTGCATTGAGTACTTTTACTTTTAATACTTTAAGTAAATTTTTCTGATGATACTTACATACTTTTACTTAAGTAACATTTTCAATGCAGGACTTTTACTTGTAAGAGAGTCATTTTTACAGTGTGCTTTTAGTACTTTTACTTAAGTAAAGGATCTGCATACTTCTTCCACCGCTGATAGGAAATGCAAAGTTACTGATTCCTTAGCATGTGAATGTACCTTGTACGATTGCTGTATGTAATACTGACAAACATATTTGTCATCGTTCTTTAAAAAAATCATGTTTGTTAGTTTCTTATTACAATTAACACTTGAAATGATAAAGTGACTTGCAGATTCCAATGTTGTACAAAATGAAAACCTCATTTTAACCTCATTCAGTGTTTTCCTTGCTGTTTTTGACATGTCTTCTAACCCTAGGTCAAATGAGAATGTCAGCTCCATCATAAAGAATTCAGTTTGAATAAAAAAAGGACACACTCAAACTTTTGACTACAAGGTCTTGCAACACGTTCAAATCCCTAATGTGACTTCCCTGGGTGCTAGGCTATATATACTGTTGTCCAATTAGCAGAGGGGTTGACCGGCTACAACCCGTCCTATACGTGGTACAAAAGAGTCAGGAGATTACGGCCGACCCCTCTCTTCCCTCCCATCACCCACACAATCATGGAAAAGCTCAGGTCAAACATGAAGAAACGCTTACTGCAGGTCCTTCCCACTGTGTCACTGCCCTCAAAGAATGAATATCAACCTTCACCCACACAAGACATGTTTAAGATATAGGATTTTTGCTATTACAACATAAATACTGTAAGGTATTAGCATTTAAGGGTTGACATAGACATTCAATTCTGGGTCAATTTCGGGTGAAGTCAGCAACTAAAGCACAGTGTTTTGTCTCACAGGTGGGCTCATTGGTATGCCATGCTGAAGATATGGAAATTCACGATTTTTAAGAAAACAAAGTGAAGAAAAAAAACTTCCAAAACCAGTGCCTGTTCCGACTTCACAGCTCCACAGACCAATCTAATATTCCATGTGGACTTCGCCTGCAAAACCCATCCTGCAAGTCTCAGACACATATCTGTCTTTCAATGCATCAGGTGATTCTCCATGCCATGGTAATTCAAATCACTTCTGCACATGGTCCGATTTTCACCAGCTTGCCATCACAACCTACACAACCTTTCTTGTATATAGTCTGCTTTTAGTGTACAGTAGCTCATTGTGCTATTTTTTAGGAACCAATCTGTTATGACAACTTCCTGCATATGAGAGTCATCAAATGCAGTAATACTGATGCTAATAATGTGTTCCAGGGGAAAAGATAAATGTCAGCCGCAGAGCTCACACACAGCCGTTTCATATCTGTGCCAGGGAGGCATGGCGGCCATCTTCTTTTGGGACTGACCATTTTAATGCAGTACTCTAATTGATCAGCATTCATCCCTCACCCACACTGAATTTATGGAGCCACAGCCCACTGCTGCCATAGGGCTGCCAGACCTAAAGAGAAATGGCCGGAGGAGCTCTGCCATCCACCATCCACACTGGGATGTTTCAGACGCTGTCGCCACACAGGCTGTTTACTAATCAAGATTTACGCCATTTGTTTGTATATGTCAATAAATCACTTCTAAGTGCGTGTGGATGACTATGAATCTAAAACAGGAGTAGATCTCTAATTGGCTTCCACAGGACTGAAGCAAATATATAGCATGAGTTTACCTCCCAGGGTTTAATATTAGACTACCGGGAACAAATGCTTTGTTTTTAATTGCTATATAACCGTGGCTTCTGGGGAGATTTTAATTTTGATAGAAAGAAGTGATCGTGCGGAGTGCCAGAGGCAAGGCTGTGGATTCATCAACCACATATTCAACTTCATGTTTGATGTGGATGTTTTGATGTTTTGTTTTGCTGAGATAATGAAGGTGTTTTTTCAACTTGGGGATGAAATGATCCAACAACTAAACTAAATGCGCCTCTAAAGACAGATTTGCAAAATGAAATGTTCCGACCAGGGTGAAATGTCACATCCACTGAGGCTAAAAGCCAGTGTTTTTCCAGGATGGATGGAAGGGAATGTTATATGTGTTTAATGGAAAACGACATATCCTCTCAAAGTCACAAAGTGAGACTCCAATATCTGTAATAGACAGAAGGACCCTTGGAGGAGAGGAGGAGCAGAGGAGATGGTTTAAGTTCCTGTCCTCGGGGAAATCTCCATCCATCTGGGGAGTCGCTGAGAGCAAAGTCAATTCCCATGCTCTAACAGGCCCTTAATTTGGGGGAACATATGCCACCGCTTAGGCCTTTTGGAATCTGTTCACATGGTAGGAATTAGTTGTTATGGTGGACATTTGCTGGTAGTCTAGATGAGGCATAAATAATGTTATTTACAAGTTATGTACATATAACGTTTCTAAATGTGCTCTCTCTTGTTTTAATCTCACTTCATGTACTTAAACTCTAGCATTGTCTGTGTTGTGAATCTGGTACATCCCTGTTACAAGCCTCCGTCATATGTTTTTTAATTGGTATCATAAATTTGTCATAAATTGTTACACCGTTTTTCTGCCTGAAGATTTATCTGCATGAACCTACCTTGAACCAATCCTCTTTTCCTATGGAGCCTTGTTCTTATCGGTCTAATCTCCACGTTTGAAGTGAATAGAGCGATTGTTAAAAAATGTATACAGTATATCCTTGCGGTCCTTAGACACTGGCCTGCTCTCCATTCCCAACACCAGACTCTGTACCTTCGGAGACAGAACCTTGCGGGCCCTATCTTGCACCCGGCACAGCACAGTGCAAATCCTGACGCAAGTGTCTTTGCTAGTTTAAGACCGACGCAGTTGTCAGTTTTCCATCCAGCGCCCACATCGTTTAAATAGCAAATACACCTGCGTCCATCTTTGTGCCCATGGGCATGCTGGTCTTACAGGGAGGTGTGTTCAGGTGCATTCTTGGCGTGCTGGTCTTACAGGGAGGTGTGTTCAGGTGCATTCTGGGCATGCTGGTCTTACAGGGAGGTGTGTTCAGGTGCATTCTTGGCGTATTGCCAACTTGAGGCAGTGGGAAGTGATCACGCCATTGACCAACAAAAACCTGGTCTAAAGTCAATAACTCAGCATGTCATTGTTATTTTAACAGAGCAGATATTTTAGGCTTGTGCACAGCGCGCGCACACTATGCTTGTTACACACACAAGGACACGCAGCAGCACACACACATGCAGAAGATTAAAAATAAAAATATTACAATGTGAAATAGTTTTGGTGGCATTGTGCCTGGGCCATATATGATCTGTTTCTTCTCCTGAACATCTCTCCTTCCTGCTCAGCAAATCCTCCATCATAACAGCAATGCTCCAAGGTCCAAACGCACCTGGCTTTTAAAGGGAATGGGAGATGATCTCTGATTGGTTTATTGCATGTTACGTCTCTAATGAAGACACTAAGTACAACCCTTTGGACCATGCGCCTGGACACACGGACCCTTTTTTCTGCCGTTTAACTAGCAACGCACCTGCGCCAGGCGCTTCACGCCGTGCACTTAGATTGTTAAAATAGGGCCTTAAAAGTGCAGTAGGTAAGACTAAAACTCCCTTTCTGTCATATCTGCTGAAACTGACCCGATGTTCCAGTAGAACTACATGAAGCAGGTCATTAAAAAAAAGAATCCAGCTCCTCTGGCTCCACCTACAGCCTGGAGAGAGATTAACAAAAATCCACAGCTCCCTGTTGAGATGGACCAATCAGGGCCAGGGGGGGGGTGTCTAACTGCATGTCAATCACTGCTCATGCACACACATTCATTCTCCCTTGTGGAGGGAGGGGCTTAGGAGACAGTTTTGGGCTTTAGCCGAAAGAGGGGAGGGACTGAGAAGTTGTCGATGTTCAAATGTTTTGGCCAAGTCCTGGATCTTCACAATCCTACCTACAGCACCTTTAAGTATTGCAGCCCCATCCCTCTTAAAAAACTCCTGAAACACCACCTGTTCACCACAGCCTACAACCGCCCTTAGCCACAGTCATTTCTGTAAAGCGTCCTTGGGTTTCATGAAAGGCGCTATATAAATTAAAGCTGCAAGCAGCGTTGGATGGGCCCTTGCACCTCCTTGCACGTCGGGGTTACTGGCAGACGCTGCTCCTTGTGGCCATGCATTTGTGCGGCACTCAGACACCGCAAATGGTCTCCAATGAAAAGGAAACTCTCTGCTGAGTTCAATGATATCTCACACAAGACTCTACGTCATACAGTTCATTAGCTGTGAAAGGGGGCGTGGCTAAAGCATAGGGGGCGGGCCAAACCATGACCAATGAAAAAGGAACTCTCTTCTGAGTTTAATGATACCTCACATAAGACTCTAGCTTAAACGGTTCAAATGTTATGAAAGGGGGCGTGGCCTGAGTAAGATATCGTACTACTTCCAGAATCGTCTCACAGTGGTCAAGCCAGTAGGATTCAAACCACAAAACAATTGTGATCGGATTGTTTGCTTAGTGACACTAACAACTATTGAAATATGGACATTTTTAAGACTACTATCTGAGCACTGTAATCCATGATTTGTTTGTGTATGTCGATAGTGCAACATAAATTAATATAGCATTACTGAGCCAAATCCCTCTCTGTTCCTGTGATAAAATCTGGAGCCAAAATTACAGGATCATTGGTGTTGGAAGTACTCAGATCTGTCACCTATGTAAAAGTAGAAAATACCACAATATAAACATACTTCATTTCAAGTAAAAGTCATGCATTGGAATTCACTTTAAAAGCACAGAAGTATAATCTGCTTGAAGCAGCAATGATTGATTTTTTTGGCCTTCATCAGTCATGTTTCTGGCCACCAAGTCTTGCATTGCCAGACCTTCCTCCACAGCACTGCGGAGGAAGGTCTGGCTACATCACACATACATTCCAGGATTGGAAAAAAAAACTATCTGGGTTGTTTGCATTTCTTTAAACCAATCACAATCGTCATGGGCGGTGCTATGTGTCGGACAGAGCAACGGTGCCTCTGCAAAATAGTCTCAGGAAGGAACTTGTTTTGGTGGAACGTGTACGTTCAATAAAGAAAATGTATAAAGTATAAAGTAGCATGATGTGTCATGTAAAATACAGGTATCTTTCAGTAAAACTGAACGGAGAAGATAAAGGTTTTGCAGGTGAGCTACCAAGGCGCCCCTCTCCGTGCTACTTTTGCTCTAACATGCTTTATATATTTAATGTTTCCCAGGGGTCCCGGCACCGTCAACACCTGTCCAAGCTCTGTCTGTTGCTAACTGGCCTGAAAAGGTAACACCTTAACACCAATTATTCACACCCAGCCACTGCAGCGATAGCGCCACAGTGTCACATTTGCAATGTACTCTTTACAGTTGCTCCGCGTCTCAGCTCTATCCTACTGCAACGCAGCACGGCGGTGAGAGAAGTTTCCTACTACAGTGGCAGCCCTGGAGGGAGTGCAGAAAAATGTGGAGTGGGCTCTCTCAGTAATTTCGGTCCCAGCCCCCACCATGCGCATCAGAGCCTGAGGAGCAGATTTGGTCCGAATTGTGAATCCACCCACACTGCATGTCACTCTCTATAACACAGAAACTGTGAGCTTGCTATCTACGCCGACCACTCATACACATGCACACACACCTACACAAAGTCTTGCAGCAAAACTATGTTGCACACACATATTACAGCGAAATGGAAACACTTCACATAAAAAGATGGGAGTCGATTATGGAATCAATATACTGTAGATAACACTCAAAAGATATTCCTACATTCATTCCCTCTTTCAGAGTGCTTCCAGTCATGCTCCTGCTGTAATTATCTGTAATCTCATCTCGATATTGCATCTAAGGTTTGAGTATGAGTGGGAGCTTGGCATGTTGGCACACTCTTTGTCTGTCTCCTGATAGAAAACCTTCCAATCGGCTAAATTACCCACTCCATGATGGCTCGATGCAGCAGAGCAAGAAATGATACTCCCTGTACGCGCGTGTATTTAGATGTGTTCAAAAATGGATTCCTTAGACCTACCTCATGCTGCAGACCCAAGGTGGAATATAGCCTGTTATGGTTTAAGGTTTAAAATCCAATGATAGAAAACATAAACTACGGCTGAATTTTCTTTTTGTGTGTGCATGTCTATTAACTCACAGGTGTGAAAACACTCATTGAATGCTAAACCAAAACTGCCATTACCACAAAATGTTGGATAGGAAACAAACTGCTCATTTGACTTAAGTGCTAAAATGTGTACCTGCTTTGGCATGGCTTCATCCTCATTTAGTCTCTGTTCTGTTTGTGGATGTGTTGCAGTTATTCAGTGCATGTGAGTCTATTACCATCACTGGAAAGAATGAAATTACACATGAACTGTACTGAGATTGAAAATTGCTCTATTACCAAGCAGAATAACAGGAAAGATTTTTATTTAGATTATTTTACATTTTCATGCACAACTAGGTTGGAGTGCTTGTACAAACTTACAGAATCTTTTATCAAGCCGTTTTACCAAGCTGTTGTCACTGTCAACTCGTCAACATTCTGACACCTGGTCAGTGGCTGTCTGTGTCAGATACAGACGCACAACGAATGCAAACAACACAGGACTTTGTCCCGTTCTTGTCCCGCGAGTCAGCTAAACGTACGTCTTTTAACCTCATCCACAATTTTTTCCTAACCCTATCTAAGTGGTTTAACCCTGCACGTTGATATATCGGTGGCTTGTGGCTCGGAGGTAGAATGGCAGCCACAAGATTGGCGGTTCAATCCCAGGCTCCTCCGGCCACATGTCAAAGTGTCCCTGAGCAAGACCCTGAACCCCAAGTTGCTCCCTGGACGCTGTATGTATAGCTGTCCACTACTCCTAATTCTTTGGATGGGTCAAATTTCACAACATTGTACTGTATTGTATGTTACAAGTAAAGTTTAGGGATACCCAAACCGTCAAAAAGTAACACTGAAGACTTTTCTTTTCTACGCTGTCTTTTTTAAAGCAATTGTTCATTCCTTACACTGCACTGTAACTTTTATTCTTCAATTAAATTGTATTTATAGTGTCAAATCATAACAGAAGTTATCTCGGGATACTTATATTATTACTCTAAGTGTGGTCTAGACCTACTCTATTAGATAGAGTAGGTCTAGACCACACTCTATAATTTATAGTGACCCAACAATTCCCGCCAAGAGCAAGCATCTGATGCAACAGTGGCGAGGAAAAACTTCCTTTTAATAGGCAGAAACCTGGGACAGAATCAGGCTCTTGGTGCCGCTGCCGGATGGGACACAGATACACAGATACAGAACACAGGTTTTTAAACTGCTCTTTAATTTTTATGAAGCTTGTGAAATGAAATTTGAATTGCCTTGTTGCTGACATGGGCTATACAAATAATGCTGCCTTGCCTTGCAAAGGGGCCCCTGAGCCAGAGCGTCAAAAAGTGGCGCCAAGGGTCCTGATCAAGCATCAGTACTTGACCAGTTGGGAGTGAGAATGTGTTGGTTTCACTTCTGTTGTGTTGAGACTCCCCCCTCTTTGTGTCATTGATTGGTTTGACTCATCACCTGTCGCCCCCCCCTATCAACACTTTAATGCTCTGGGTGGCCATCACTGTGTGACCTTTGAACTTGTGTTGACAACTCAGCCTCCTCAAGTTGCAGGGGTGACTCATGCATGTCATGGTTGGCATGGCGATGACATGAGAAGTAATATCACAGGAATGTATCTTCTCTTGCTTCTGTATTGACATTCTATCCACAGGAAACTGAACCATGGCAGACAGTATGCAAAATATGCCAATATGATATTACGTGTGAATGGAACAACATCAAATTATCCCTTTTTACACAAAATACATCAGTATTGCATGTTGACATAACAAGAACTAATCCCAGTCACTCTGCACACTGTAACCTTCCCTACAGCAACAGATCTACAATCTATATGATGAACTCATTGCTGCAATGAAACAACGGAATCATTATTGTATGTGTTTGAATGTCAAATGCAACCTTCACCGCATCATCCCGTCTCTCTTTCTCCTTTCCTATCACTCATGTGACAGAAAGCAAAGCACGAAGATCTTAAAATAAAACAGCCCAGAGATAGTCAAGTGGTACATTCCACATCTGGGGCCCTGGACTGGCCAAGGACGCCATCCCAGCAGAACTTTTTCTCTCAGCCACTGCCTAATAAAAAACAACATTATATCTATTCATCAACTTATCATTTTCTCTCCGCTTTCTTCTCCTCAGGAACATGATTATCTTGAGCAAATTTTATGACAATTACATTTTTAGATTTTAAAGTTGCTGTCCTCTACATACTGAAAAAAAGTGGTCTGGGATTGCTTCCACATGGCTCTCACAGGCTGCCCCAACTCTTCAAATACCAACCCTATGCATCTGAGGCTACATCTACACTACTACGTTCTTTTAAAAAATGAATATCTGTTGCTACGTTTACTAGGGATGGGTACCAAACCCCGGAATTATATGGGCCCCGGGAGTAAATTATGAAAGACCGGAGCATCGTTAGGCTGCCCCAGGTATGTTGTATGCTAGCAGCCTGGAGCCCACACACGGAGTTAAGTCACTTATACGACAAGATGAGTTAATGATTACAAGTAACTAACCAGCTGATTGTTATGGGTGCGTTCATAAATTCAATCTGAAATGGTCAGAAAGTGTAAAGGTAGCGAGCTGCAGGGAACACTATAAACCAGGAGAGGTCCTGACTTCAGCCAGAAGAACAGCTAAGAACTGTTAGGCCTTTTGCAGCCTATCTGCATGTCTCACCCGAGTCAAATAACGATATGTTTAAAAAAAAAGTTCCTATAATCTGCTCAAAACAATGCTTTTGTAGTTTGCTACTCAAGAATGTTAATTGATATACACTACATATGTGAAAATAAAGCAGCGTAAATTCTGTTAATTTGTTTATTTTTTCTTAAAAAAAAGAACCGATAAGAATACCGTTAAAGTACCGTTTCAATAAGCAGTATCGTAAGAGTAGTAATATCGATAAAATCTTAACGATACCCATCCCTAACTTTTACACCTCGGGTCCACACTACTCCGTCGTTTCCGAGCCCCTAATACAGAGACATTTGGAAACACTGTGGCCCCCGTTTTGGTTTGACAACTCTGGTGTTGCTTTGTACAACTTGGTTGTGCTTTCTGGACGGGCACAAACAGAGACCTTTGGAAACGATGACGCATGTCAGTCAGTCCTATCGGTTAGGTAGGCTTACATCTTTCAGTAACAGTTCCACCTCATCGTCGGTCCAAGCAAATAAATCCCCGCTCTTACTTTTAACCATTTTGTTCTTTCTCCAGAGTATTTTTTTATGCTTTCAATTAATACAGCCATGATTTTCAAGCGCAGATTAACATCAGACAGTCTGCTTCCTGTTTACACCAGCAGGTGCATGCCCAGTTTCTGCGAATGGTCATGTGATATGTAGTCTATATCGACGACATTCCACTTCCGGGATTGTTCAGTTGCGGCCTGCATTCCGCTGGATGTCCGTCCCCTTCCTCTTCCTTTGTGTTGGTGTTCTAACCTCAGGTGGATTTGTGAGGACTATGGTTAACTGCTCCTCAGATCTCTGCAGGGTAAATCCAGACAGCTAGCTAGACTATCTGTCCAGTCTGAGTTTTCTGTTGCACGACTAAAACTACTTTTGAACGTCCACATGTTCCACCAAAACAAGTTCCTTCCTGAGACTATTTAGCAGAGGCACCGTGGCTCCGTCCGGAGCTTAGCACCGCGCAAGATTATTGTTTGGTTGGTTTCAAGAAATGCCAATGAACCAGAGCACATTTTTCTCCCATCCCAGAATGCTGTGTGGAGTAGCCAGACCTTCCTTCGCAGTGCTGTGGAGGAGGGTCTGGCAATGGGAGACTAGGTGTTATGCATTACCAGACAGGTTAATATTGACAAAGATCATTTTTGTCTTAAACAAAGAACAGAGAAGCTCAGATTATAATACTAACAGAGGGAGTGTGACTTCATTCTCTGCTCGCGATTACTCTATATATCTTTACATAAATAATAGTTTACTGCTATATTAATGTTCTGAATGTCGAGTACAGCCCCTTTAATCTAGGCTATAAAATGACAAGGTTTATCCTCTGGGAAGCATGAATGAGGATGCATTTTAGTTGTTTAACCTACCAAACAAGCTATGAGCAGTGTATTATCAGACAGGCACAGAAAAAAGCGTCTGATCTAACTCACTTTCTCTACCCAGAATTCCATCTCCTACCATCTTAAGATTCAGGGTCCCCCAGAGCAGGCTGAACTGTTATAAACATTCATTGCTGCCTATGTCCATTAGGACTCACTCCAGCTAAAGTGTTGGCCATGGGGGTTGTGCATTATGTTGTGATTGTCTGAAGGTGTGTATGTGTATGTGCAAACTCTTCCAATAAGCTATTTGTTGTTGAAATGTTTTACTTTGCAGTCTGCTTGACCTTTTCTCCTGTGGAACTCTAGAACAAATTTCCCTATGGGGACATTAAAGTATATCTTATCTTATCTAATGTGCACAGAAAGGTTCATGGCAATCTGCCAGTTAGATTTCTTGTGTAAATGTTGGGCTGATAATGGCACTATAGGAAAGGTCCACATGTCAAGAAATCATTACAAATCATCCTCTGGAGTCATGAATAACCAGAGAATTCTCCTACGGCTAGACAATAAGGTTTATTCCATTCTAGTCTATACCAAATTGGACATCTATCTGTAGAGATGCCCAGGACCAAAGGGTTAGACAGACAGACTAACCAACATAGTCATGACCAGCAGGGCAATAACGAACACTGTTAGCTGACACAGCTCTCTATTTAGGGAAAATATATGAAATGATACAATGAAATTAGATGCCACCCTGTGGCCACTGTATCTCGAGGTACAGCGCTGCAAAGATTTGGCTTTACTTAAATTCCATGGGCGTAAATTTCATTTCATTTCAACAGTTGGGTGGGGGGGCAATAAATGAGAAAATGTGACTGTGAGCCTGCTACATGGCACCGTGAGGTTATGGTCTTTTCAGCAGATGATAGAGTTGAGTTTCGCGGACAAAAGGTGACTGTCCTGCACAGTCGACAATTCAGTTTAGAAACCAAAAGGTCAAGTTAAGATTAGAAAAAAGATTGTGGTTTGGTTAAAACACCGGTCCCTTTCAGTAGTACTCCCGGGACACAAACAAAAACAAACTCAAAATATTTCTAAACTTAAACACATTATCTTTGCCCCATTTTGTATTCTCTTACACAGTTATTTTAAAGCTATAGTGTGTAGTTTCTGTCTCCCCCATGAGGAATTCTAAGTAATGACAACAAAACTGTCGACGCGTCCACATGAAGCCTACGTGAACAACACCCACCCCCCCTCCTCCACACAGTTGCTATTAGCCAAGGAGGACATGGAGGATTAAAAAACATGATGGACTCTTCAGAAGAGGTCATTATCTTCACTTGAGTTTCTGCGCGGGAAAGTCACCGGACACCACAATCTTCTGAACATAGTCCTACTGAGAAATCCAGAGAGAGTCGTGTGGAGCTGATAGTCTTAATTAGCTTTGTAGCAACTCATTTGAATGTAACCAACGTTCATTAATATAAAAAAAGTTACGCACTGAAGCTTTAAGTATATGATCATTATATTATTTACAATACAAAGCATTTCCGCATATGCTAAATTCCATCTCCCAGTGACGGCTAAAACTAAAGCTCCTAAAATGCAGAGATAGGCTGCAGAAGTGAACAATCCTTACTAGCCAGATTATCTCTCTTGTAGCAGCGTGCTCTCCAAATTCTTTTCTATCTGGTAAACCATGTAGCTCTAAATTCAATTAGGGCCGCATAAACATTTTCATGTGTGGCAAGTGAGCTGTGAAAGGGCAGCAGACAGGGCTCAGGCTGCAGCTGGGACAGACGAGCAGGGCCCTACTCTGCTCTACTTCTGAGGAACAGAGGAGGGAACAGATTCCAGAGGCTGCAGGAGACGGGCTGTAATATTTAGCATGCACCGAGCTAGCTGCTTTGTGAGAGTCAGGAGAGAGCGGCTGCTTCTCTTTATCACTCAGTGTGTCTGCTGCTGTCATGTTTCCATCCATCTATCTGACTCTGTGTGCCTCCCCACACTGCCTTCTCTCATCACACACAAACACACAGATATACAGACAGAGTAAACACCATCAATTAATTTCAATCACAAGCACAGAATCTTTTTGATTTGACATTGGACTTTGCAGGATTTTTCCAGTTGCATCCATCCAGCTCCACTCTACATATAACATGCAACATATTCATCATTTAGTATCCATGTGCATTGAAGCTGTACAGGGCACAGTGTGGCTACAGCTCATCAGTAAGGCTAATGAAAAATCAGTGGTCTCTCCCTCTCGCTCTACTCCCCCCCCCCCCCCCCCTCTGTCCTCCTGTCCCAGGGCTCATATTGCACTTCATTATTCTTTAGGCTACCCACTCCCTCTAGTGATGGACAAAGGCACTGCCTAAGGACCAGCCGGTAGGCAGTCAGGCAGGCAGGCGGCAAATGTGGGACCACAGGAATGACAGGAAGAGTCAGCCTCCTTCGCTACAGGCTGGATGGCGTGCCAGGCTGCCGGTGGGAAACACAGCGGCGGACCGAGAGGAACAGTTGTTTGACGAGAACACACAAAACAGTCACTTTCGCATAAATATGGCCAACTGACTGGAAGTGTTATGCTCTGTTTTAGGAAATTGGAAAGTGCTAAGAGGCACACAAAAGAAACAAAAAGCCTACAGGAAGAGGCAGAGGACAAACACAAACACACAAACAGACGCACACAAACACGCTTGATTAAACTGCTCTCTGCTGTGAAAAAGCATGTTCATTTGTATTTAAGTGGCGCAACGTGATAATTACCTGGGCTGGGTTTCTTCACAGATGCATGCTTACTCTGTGGGTTACCCAACAAGGCCTAGTTTTCCTCAGCCCCCACTGCCATCATCCATCTCACTGGGCTGGATGATGTAGCGATGCCTTCACTGGTGGCCCTACCTCAGCGAATGTTAATAATAATCATACACAGCTTCCACTTTACTATCTGCATTCCCAGCACTTATCAGTGGCATATCGTCTTTGAATGATAAACTCTACGAGGGAGGAAACAAACAGGTCAGTTGCTTTAATAACTCATCAGTTATCATATAGATAAATAACATTGTTGCTGTCGGGTGAAAACCTTGTATGTCCAAAACTGTCGTTCTTTTAGAAAATAAAAAAAGGCTAATTTGAAAAACATATTATTTACAAAATCGCCTTGCCACAGTTTAAATATTTGTAAAACCCACGGACAGACGTAAAGGGTGACCAATGGCATTCATTTATGAAAAAAAAGATTTTAATCATGAAATATGGAGATACAGTACAAGGTTTCTGCCCAACAGCGGCGATATGTTATTTTGATTCTAAAGTTATGTGTGTTCAGAACAGAGAAGGTTAGCCTACTAACAGTCTCGCTTTGCCAGACCCTCCACCAAAGCGCACTGGAGGAGAGTCTGGCTACTCCACACAGCATTCCTGGATGGGAGGAAAACTCTGGTTTATTGGCATTTCTTTTTTTCACAATCGTCATGGGCGGTGCTAAGTGCTGGAGAAAGCCGCGGTGCCTCTGCTAAATGGCCTCGGAAGGAACTTGTTTTGGTGGAACATGTGGACGTTCAAAAGTAGTTTTAGTCGTGCGCGAGAAAACTCCGATTGGACAGATAGTCTAGCTAGCTGTCTGGATTTACCCTGCAGAGATCTGAGGAGCAGTTAACCATAGTCTTCAGAAATCCACCAGAGGTTAGAACGCCAACACAAAGGAAGCCCAAGGCAACAGATATCCGGCCTAAATGAGTGAAATCCGGCGGATTTTCCAGCGGAAACAAAGCAATCCCAGAAGTGGAACATCGTGGATATAGACTAGCCCATTCAGAATCAAGCTAAATGTACAGATATACTGTATATATATTAAATATAATAGCTCACTCCAGAGCTACAAGCGTACGACAAATAGCAACGTGCAACACGTTCTCACACTCATCTCGTAAAATATGGACGATGGTCAGGTGCCTTTGTCGTTCTTATTGACGCTAAAAGTCTCCTTTAGCACTTTAAGTAAACGTGCTTGGTCGGGACTATTGTTGTACCTTTAGTGCTATAAGTAAACGCGCTTGGTCGGGACTATTGCCGTCCCCTTAGAGCTATAAGTAAACGTGCTTGGTCGGGACTATTGTCGTCCCTTTAGCGCTTTAAGTAAACACGCTTGGTCGGGACTATTGCCGTCCCTTTAGCGCTATAAGTAAACGGGCTTGGTCAGGACTATTGACGTCCCTTTTGAAGCAGTTATGTTAAGGAAAGGGTCGTGAGTGGGCGTACGGTTTTGTGACACGTGGGAGGAATGTAAAAAGCGACTATAGCAAGCGTGACAAGCAGGACGTGAACCCCGCTCTCCTGGGTGAAAGTCCTGTGTTTTGACTGAACCGCTGAAAGTAAAACGCCAGGCACCTCTACCCCCTCAAGGACGGCAGCTAACTCCTTCTCACCAGACTGATAAGGATGCTTGTGTACAAAATGAAACAAGCTTTAACTGATATGTGCTGGGCCCAGGCTGCACGCCTAGTGGCACTCAAGACTCTTTCCAGGACAAGCCTGGGCCCTGTGTATTCAATTCTTTGTCAATCAATGTTGTGATAGGTAATAGAAAAAGAATGGTGAATAAGCACTTAACTGCCAACTTAGCAAATTTAGCATCCATTCCTCGTCAGCCACAGCCTGTCCCAAAAAACGAGACAGATAATTATTTTAACACACTAACACCAGCATTACTAAACGTCAGGTCTCTGGCGGGTAAATCATTTTTAATCAATGATTTTATTATTAAGCACAATTTTGACCTCATGTTTTTAACTGAAACCTGGTTAGACCATAATAACAGTGATGCTGTTCTTATCGAGTCAGCTGCCCCTAACTTCAGTTTTATGAGTGAGAATAGAGCGAATAAGAAAGGAGGTGGAGTCACCATTTTGTTTAATGACTCGTTCCAATGTACTCAAATATCTTATGGAAACTTTGCTTCTTTTGAATATGTGGCTCTTCAGCTAAGGTCCCCGTCTCGACCTATATTTCTAATTATCTACAGGCCACCTAAATACTGTGCATCCTTCTTTGACGACTTTAGTGAACTGCTGTCTATAATCTGTATTAACTTTGACTGTGTAGTTATTGCTGGTGATTTCAACATTCATGTTGACAACCCCCAGGACAGAGGGACCAAAGAACTGTGTTGTATTTTTGAGAACTATGGACTGACTCAGCATGTGACGGAGCCCACACACAACAAGGGGCACACTCTGGACTTGATTATCTCCAAGGGTCTGAACATTTCCAAGGTTGTGGTGACTGATGCTGCTCTCTCTGATCATTCCTGTGTTTTCTTTAATGGCACTATCTCTGTGCACAAAAGTGTCAAAACAAAGTTAATAAGAAAACGGTATATCACTGACAACACCAGTGAAACATTCATTCAGCTTTTCTCATCCACACCCACCCTCTCAGGGGTCTCAGTCACTGAGCTTGTAGACAATTTCAACTGTAAAATAACAAATGTTATTGATGCCATTGCTCCCATTAAGGTAAAAACTGTCTCTGATAAGAAAAGATCTCCATGGAGAAACGCCATACTGGTAAGAACAGAAAAAAGAGAGTGTCGAAAAGCAGAATGCAGGTGGCTAATCTCCAGGTCCACTACAACACCTATAAAGAGAGACTTCGCATTTATAATTTGGAACTGAGGAATGCAAGGCGGTCCTTCTTCTCGGACATTATTGCCAAAAACAATAATAATTCACGTGCTTTGTTTGCTACTGTCGATAGGTTAACAAACCCTCCAGTACCAGTAGCATCTGAACTTTAATCCACCGAGGCCTACAATGATTTTGCCACCTTCTTCAAAGACAAAATTCTGAAAATTAGACAAACAATCAGTGCTTCCATATCAATTACAGGATATGGAAGCACTGTGTACCAATAGTGTACCACTAGCATAGTAGAAGCATAATGTACCAATTTCATATGATTAACTGTAAAAACCTGGAGGACATTATACAACATCTGAAAACCTCCTCCTGTTGCCTTGATATTCTACCAACGGGCCTTTTCAAAAATGTTTCGAATTGTTTGGCTTCTGATCTTCTACAGATTGTAAACACGTCTCTTCTCTCAGGTATCTTCCCACAGGCCCTGAAACAGTTTTGATGCCTTCCAGTTGGGTTTTCGACCACACCACAGCACTGAGACAGCTCTTGTTAAAGTTTTTAATGACATCCACTTAAACACAGATAGTAGCAAAATTTCAGTCTTGGTATTACTTGATCTCAGTGCTGCATTTGATACGGTCGACCATGACATATAACTAGACCGATTGGAAAACTGGGTTGGCATTTCTGGCTCTGTACTAAAGTGGTTTGAGTCTTATTTAAAGAATAGGGACTACTTTGTGTAGTAATATGACGTGCGGAGTTCCCCAAGGCTCCGTTCTGAGGCCTCTCCTGTTTAACATCTATATGCTTCCACTGGCTCAAATTATGGAAAACAATAAAATAAGTTACCATAGTTATGTGGATGACACACACATTTATATAACCTTATCGCCAGGGGACTATAGTCCAATACAACAACTGACTAAGTGCATTGAACAAATTAACGACTGGATGTGCCAGAACTTATATAACAATCTACATAAGCATATAAAGAGAAATTCCTAAAACAAATAATAGAATTGAATTTATGATTATTCCGGTGACATTCTTTTGCAGAAAAGGACATGTCTCTGATTATTTATCTGATGCAGGCATGCCAATAGTTGACAGAAGAGACAGACGTTGGGCAGAAGAGACAGACGTTGGGCTGGTCAAAAAGTTAGTCGAAGTAACTAACTAATTTAGGCAGAAGGCCTAAAAAGAAAAAAGAAATAGTCCATCAACACTCTGAGGGAGTTCTTGACTATTTAGAGACAGAGTGCAGAAGAAATAAAATAGTAGAACACGTTCTTGGCTATTAAAAGATTTTTGTCTGCAGGGCTGTACCGGGTTTGCCGAAGAAAAGAACTAAGCTTTGCGGTGACGACCACATCGAAAAAGATAAGAGTATACTCAAGAAAAGCTTCTGTAAATATGGGGAATGAAACCTCAAAGCTGTGCGACGCATCTGGACCCATAGTGGGTGAGATGGTTAGAAAATATGGACCGGACTGCTGGAGATATCTGTCATATTGGTCAAAAAGCTTTGGCTTTCCAAAAAATGGATCACTGAGTCCAGGAGAGTTATTTTATCTGCTTTTATATATTTAACTGTTTTAACTGCTCTTCAATGTTTAATTTCTTATACTGCACTGTAACTTTTTGTCCTCGTATTTTATCTGTTTTTAATTTTTTTATCTGTTTTCATATAAATCTGTTTTTAATTTTTTCATCAGTTTTCATGTAAAGCACTTTGAATTGCCCTGTTGCTGAAATGTGCTCTACAAATAAAGCTGCCTTGCCTTATTTTACGAGTTCAGAATGAGAACAGGTTGCAACGTGAGTTAGAATTCAACATACTACAATAAATAGAATGTGTAAAATTAAGTTGCTACAGAGCACTCTGCATGCAACAAATCATTGATTCAATTTAAGTGGTCTCATTTTTATTCCATTATGTCTTCACGCTGACTTGTTTAAAATCAGACAGGGACTGGAATGAGATCTATCCCCTTCAAGATAATTGATACCGCCAGAGTCTGGGCAGACCAGACTCTGACCAGAAAATGGGATCATTATTCATAATTCATCAAATTTTATATAACTGACTTACTTTTAGAATATTACACAATAACATACATTGTTAAAGGGAGAGCTCTGGTCAACCCAGACTACACAGGCATTGTTGTATTGAAAGCCCAGACATGATGAACTGAGGTAAATGTGTTGTGTTTGGTCTGGGACATGTTATGTAGTCTGTTGATCAGCACTGTGTGTGTGTGTGTGTGTGTGTGTGTGTGTGTGTGTGTGTGTGTGTGTGTGTGTGTGTGTGTGTGTGGGTGTGTGTGTGTGTGTCAGTGGTGGATCCAGGTGTTTCCAGTATAAAGATGATCTTACCGTTGTTGGCATTTTACAGGTTTCGTTTACAGGTCGTGATTCTGCTCATCTCCCGGATGAAAAGGTCAAGCCTAAGCTAACACTCCTGCTATCATATTGTGACAGCTCTGGGATAATGTGTGATAATTAAAAGGGCTTTGGCATATGGCTACTATCGCTAACATGCTTTGTGAGTCAATGGGAGCCATTTGTGCCTTGTGGGGTGAAAAAAAAAAGGAAAAAGGAAATGCCATTGTGGCTGAACATGTACCAGGAAGCTAAATGTAACTAGATTAGTGTTAGGTTAGCTTAGCAAGCAGCAAAATGCTAATGCAGCCACCAATACTCTCACGCATTGACCGTGAGACCCATGCAATTGACACTTTTCACACACTCTTATGCCACACTCTCCATTTCTCACACAGAGGAAAATAAATGTAGAACTGGTAACTTATGTGATTTAGGACATCAAATTACCCCCCCCCCCCTCTAAAAACTTTCATTTATAAGCCAGCAGTGCCCTACAATGTGTTTGGCAAAAGTATGGTTGGTTATTTCGTGGCAATTTTTACTCGACAGACAATTATTACAAATTACTAGACGGCCCCAGGTAATACCAATCCCGTGCGAATAGGGCTTAAGAAAAACATTCTTAAACATACAGACAATGTGGATTACCACTTACAGTACCATATGGTGTTTTATTCAACATATTATGAATGATGCATGGTGTTTTACATGTCCATCCTGTCTGTCCTCAGAATCAGCAGCTGGCAATACTTTTCTCTGCACAAAGAGTTGTTTTTTTTCACTCTTTACCTCCACAAGTTGATGGTTAGTTGCTGCTCTGTGCGCACAAGCGAACACCGCAGGATCTATTTTCATGAACCCAGCAGCGCGGCCAGATTGTAGTCAGGTACAGGGTACAGGGTGGGATCAGAAAGAACATCCTGTGGGAGTTATACACAGAGATGTTTCAGAGCTATAGTGCTTGACTTTTCAATATTAATGAAGGTCCGTTACATTCAAGCCATTGCATAATGATTTGATACAAAGCTAAGTAAGTCTATCAGCTCCACAAAACTCTCTATGTATTTCTCATTATGGCTATGTTAACAAATTGCACGCAGAAGCTCGAGTGATGCATTTCACGTCACCGCTGAGAAAGGACCACAGCAGTCTTCAGCTTTGGAGATGAAGAGGACATCAAAACACTTGAACAATCTTTATTTTTAGGAAACGTCTGGTGAGCTGACCGTAACCTATAACCCACCCTACGTAACACCGGCAGCTGCTGTGACATTCATCAGAAGCTTTGGCTTAAAAAAACGTCATACAACAAGGCCCAAACATAGGAAGATCTGAGAGCAAAATATGTAAACTCTAGCCTAAACACTTGAGACTTGACTTGGACTCTAGCTCAGAGACTTGAGAGCATCTCTGATTAATGACCTCTTCCACCACTACCATCATGCCTTTTTAATACTCGGTGTCCTCCTTGATTTGAAGGGTTTAAACGCTACCAGCAACTGTTTGGAGGAGGGTTGGGGTGGTGTGCGATCACTGAAGGTTTGCGTCATGTGGATGCTCAGACAGTGTTGTTGTCATTTCTTTGAATTCCTCATGGGGGCGACAGAAGCTATGTACTAAATCTTTAAGTGATTGACAGTTTTTCATGCAACTGTGCGAATTGTTTTAAATGTCCGTCTGTGAAAAACTCTGACCAAAGTCTCTCTGTTTAATTTGGTACCATAAACTTATATCATAAATTGTTACGCTGTTTTCTTGTCTTGAACCAACACCTACAACATAAAGCCTCTTTCTTATGTATCTACTCTCTCATCCAAGTGAATAGAGTGATTGTTACAAAATGTATATATGTATATATATATATATATATATTAGGGCTGTCAAACGATAAAACATTTTTAATCACGATTAATCGCTGAATTTCTGTAGTTAATCGCAATTAATCGCATATTTTATCACATGATTAAAATTCTATTATTTATCATTTCAGAACAGTTTTTAAGTACATAATAACAATCGAAAGCTATTCTTACCAGAGGATCTTGATTGGGAATCAAATGAATGCAAAGAAAGTGACTTTATGAACTTGATTTTAAGATTTGTAATTATTTATTTACTGTAAACAAAAGAAAAATGTGCGAATCTGTCATTATTGCACAATTCCTCCAAGTACCTAACTAAAAACTAAAAATCCCTATCCTTACCAGAGTCAATATAGTGTTTAGTAACTCCTAAATAATGTTGATTACTCATTGACGTCCATTGATCACCGGTTAATGAGACAGCGTTTGCACTTTGCAGCAGTTCCACTGTGGCTGCTTTCTCCGTGTCATACAGGCTGTGTATCCGTGAAAACTACTGTCCCTCTCGACGGCAACGAGACAGGTCAGAACGTGCCAACTGTAGTACGTCTAATAGTACGTAGTAATTTTTTGGGATTTGGTTTCATCCACAGGTCGGCAAGTAGCATGCCGGTCAATGCTACAATTAACTGACAACATAAGTGATACGAGTTTTCCGCCGTGTGTCGCGTGTACCCGCTCGTGGTGTGAACTGTACTACTATGCTTAGCTCGTAGCTGGTAGCTCAAGCTTGACGTGCTTCGTGATATTTTAATTCGGCTTTACGCAACGTGCATATGGCTTTCGACTTGTCTACGAGCCGTCTGGGAGTTTTGGAAAATAAAAAGCTCCATTCAGGATTTCATTGCTGCTGTGTTTCTCCATCATGCTACAGCCTGCAGCAGCAGGATGTGTTACGAGGAAGTGGCAGCTTGATGATAAGTAACGGTGCTGCAAAGGGTCAAAATAGTAGCCTGTTAGGCACCACGCCAAGCCGAGTGATGTGTAAAATAAATTAATAAATGCCGGCATGCAATTAATGCGATTAAAAAAATGAATCGCATCGCGTCGGCCCTTAATCGCATCGCGATTAACGCGTTAACACTGACAGCCCTAATATATATATATATAAATATATAACTAACTGAAAAAAATGTTTGCTTAGTGACAAGAACTATTGAAATATGGAATTTTTTAACTACTATCTGAAGACTCTACTCCATGATATGTGTATGTATGGGGATAGTGCAAGATAAATGAAAATAGCATTACTGAGCCAACATTTTTAATTTCTTAAGTTTTCTATACTGTTTGTCTTACCTTTGCACTATTTGAAATGTATTGAGTTGTGGGTCAGAGAGAAACGTACATTTGTTTCCTTTGTATGTCTGGCACATATTTTGAGAGAATTGACAATAAACTCAACTTGACTTAACCCTTCCCCGTCCACCATGAACTTGTTTTTCCGGGTCAAAATTGAAAATTCACTTTTTCTGACGTTTCATTCACTTTTTCCGATGCTTTTTTTAATTTATTGTCAATAAACCTAATTGAAATGACATTATACCTAATTTTTTAGTTACTGTGTTCTGTGTTAACAAACAATCTGGCTGGTTAGGTTAATACAGCTGACCTTCATTACATTACAGTTACATTACATTATAGTCATTTGATTCATTGTTGATGAAAAAAATATCGATAAATGCATGTTTAAACTGGCCTTAAACCACAAGAAAATACAGCGCCCAAAAAAGTCTCACTGTGGCTGAACTGGTTGCCTCATTTTCACTGTGGCCTGAAGGCACACCAGGAATGATACTGAGCTCCATTGATCGTAAAAGGCCCATTATCAGTCTCTATATGACAGGACTGGGGCAGCACTGTGGCTACCTTCACTGAGAATTATTAAGATTTAGAAGGTTTAACCCTCACGTTGTCCTCGGGTCAAATTTGACCAATTTTCAAAGATTTTTACCGTCTGTGTCTGTGATTATGCACTCAACATATGTTCCTGTGATAGATACTCTTAAGCATAAGTCTAAGTAATTCTTCAACTCAAAAAGTAGGTCTTATTTCATATTAAAAAAAAGTATAAAAGTGGTAATACATTGGTGTTAGTGGAGCATATAGTGTTGGTAGTGTGTGTGTGTGTGTGTGTGTGTGTGTGTGTGTGTGTGTGTGTGTGTGTGTGTGTGTGTGTTGGAGGGGGCGTCAAAAAAAGCAACAAAAACATGTATGTTAAGCTTCTACTTTGGGCCGAGGTAGATACAGGTTTGGGATAACTAAATGTACTTCTGATCAAAGAATGACACAGCAATGTAAGTGAATATGCAAGAGGCTTCATTACAACCACTTCAAAAAAAGGCGTTAAATTGTAATATTAAAAAAAGAACAAGCCCTTGTTGATGATGCCTTTTATGTGCTGCTCTCAGCACGACGAGCCACGATGCAGAAAATCACTGGTGTCGACGCAGCCAGAAAGAGGCTCACAAGCTAGAGCACTTAAAAAGTGTCAGACTCAGGGTATTTATTTAGTTACACTACAGCCTGTTACCACTCATTACTCAACATTACTGCTTGTATTCGGTACAACCTCAACTCAAGACGCCGTGATGAAAATGCGAGAACAAACGAAAACGAGAAATGACGGTTGAAGTGGGGCCACTTGGGGGATGACTTTATTACAGCAGCCGGAAAATGGCAATTATTTACCGGGCAAGGTTAGATTTGATTAGGTTATATAAACTTTATTGATCCCAAATTGGGACATTTCAGTGCTACATCAGCAAAATATAAGAAATATAGCACACATACAGAATATAACAATAAATAATAAATGGGATAGAATACAAGAACAACTATTCAAAAATAAAGATAAAAATGTACCACCTACTTATAAAGTTGTAAGTAAAACTTATGTTTGTGCAAGTTGCACTTTTACTGTGATGTCAAGTACAGGAGATCTCCGCGCTTTCTTTTACATTGTGGGTATGCTGTTTATGAATGGAGTGGAGCTTTCACATTTCACCACAGGTATGAACAGCTCCACCTGCAGGCTTGATCCCATCCCATCAGCTTTCATTAACACCTGTCTACCATCCATCGCCACGCTCATCACTACAATCATCAATTCCTCTCTTAGTTCCAGATCAGTCCCCCCAACACTCAAGCTTGCATCAGTCACCCCCATCCTAAAGAAACCTGGTCTCAACCCGGACACCATGTCCAACTTCCGACCCATATCCAACCTCCCCTTCCTATCAAAAATCCTGGAACGTGTTCCTATCTCACCAACATCAACAACTGCACCTCCTCCATTGCTCCTCTGTCACAAGGCGTCCCCCAAGGTTCGGTGCTTGGTCCTTTCCTTTTCCTCCTTTGCATCCTGCCACTCGGAATTATCATACGCAAACATGGTCTTCACTTCCACTGCTACGCAGATGATGTGATGATTTCTACCAAATCCATCACCACAGCTACATCCTCCACCCTGACCAACTGCTTCACCGATATTCAAACCTGGATGCAAGTCAACTTCCTCCAACTCAACTACAATAAATCCGACTTGATCGTCTTCGGCCTGAAATCCCTCATTAAGAACACCCTTAACTTCGGTCTCACTGTCAACAACTCCACCCTGTCTCCATCCCCACACATCTATAATCTGGGAGTCATCTTCGATAGCAACCTCACTTTTAAAAAACCACATCACCTCAAAAACATTGCCCGTCTCCGCCCATCACTCACCTTCTCTGCTGCTGAAACTTTGATTCACGCCTTCATCACTTCCAGAATTGACTACTGCAACAGCATCCTCTATGGTTCACCTGCTAAAGCCTTAAATAAACTCCAATACATCCAAAACTCTGCTGGCCGTCTCCTCACCCATACCCGTTTCTGTGATCACATCACTCCTGTCCTTCAGAACCTCCACTGGCTCTCTCCCCCTCCCCCCCCCCCCCTGTAACCTCCGCTCCTCTGATGCAAACCTCCTCTCCCCACCACTCAGGACCACGCACCGTACCTGGGGTGACAGAGCTTTCACCATTGCAGCCCCCTCCCTCTGGAACTCCCTACCCATACACATCCGTGACTGTACTGACCTGGACACATTCAAAACACTCATCAAAACACAGCTTTCCACATACATTAGTCTTACATTTCTCACCTGATAGTTACTGGTGTTATTGTTCTTAATTGCTTTAATATGCTTGTTTTATGTGTTGGTTTTATTGCTTATCTGTTTTTAATGTGATATATGTGCTGGTTTTACTGTAAAGTGTCTTTGAGTACCATGTTAAGCTCTATTTAAATAACATTTATTATTATTATTATCATTATTATTATTATTATTATTATTATTATTATTATTATATATCCATTTGCTGCATGTTTTTGCTACAGTGTTGTATTCCGACTTGTATTTAGTTGCTGCAAACAAATCACCCACTGGGGGAATGAATAAGGGAGCAAACTTTTTGAACTCGAGCTCTGGTGACAACTCTTAATTCATCGCACCTCATTAGGTTTTTTATGTTAGTGGCAGCTCACATCCATTAGCAGCAACGCACATTAACACATACCGTATGTGTTTTTGCTCACACACATACTGTATGCACAGACAAGTGCACACTTCTCTCACTCACGCACATAAACGCGCACATTCACACATCTTAGCCATTGATCATCAAAAGTGTCAGGCAACTGCTGTCTAACGGTACTGTGTCCATGCTCCGACACTTTTTGGCTAATGTTCTATCAGAATATCTGTTTAAATGTGAATATTAATGATTTTGTAATGTTTTCAGTTAATTTAATGGTGTCAAACTAAAGGGTAACGTCTTACCTTTTTTAACAGGATATCATTTTAATTATTTACTTTAGATTTTTCTTTAAATTTGTCGGCAAAAGGAAGCTAATACCAGTAATTTAGCTGACTGCTGTAATTAGTGCTACCCTTGGCCGTACTCAGACTCCCCTATCTCCCCACTGTTAAAACTCACTGGGCGCTGATGGTTTTTCGGGTGTAATAACTGTGATAACAAGTCGCCCACTTGGACTCGAGCTCAAAGACTTGAGACTTGACTTGGACTTCCAAAAAATGACTTGTGAACATCTCTGGTTCTTACTGTCACTGTTCATCAAAGTAACTTTCATATACTAATTAGACATGTAAATGTCCATGTACATACATGAAAATTCACATATAGATTCTTAGATGTGTATAAATTACTTCAGACCGGAGGTGTCCGGATATGGCCAATAGCCGCGAACGGTGTCCAAACATGGACACAGTTAGGTTAGTTTCCAGATTCCAGAATTGCAGTCATACCTTGCAGCAAACGGGGGCGTGGGAATGAATGCAGTCTCCTCTCATCTCCATACTGACAACAGACAGCAACTGCCTCATTCATCTGTGCATTAGCTAAACACACTTGATTACAGGTGGCAAAGGTTTTGTTGTCAGTTAGATCCTAGTGCCAGCTCTCAAAGATCCTTAAAGGGGTGATAGAATGATTATATAGGATATTTGACACTGTTCCTTAAGGTCTCCTAATAGGGTATGTAATATTGGTTGGGCTGAAAATGGCCTGGGTGCTATTCTATGGGTCCTAATGCATCCCTGTGTTTTGGCCCTATTTGGAACGAAAGCTTTTCTTCCAAATATGGTATGCTCATGAATATTTAGATGAGCTGCGCGCTGATTGGTTGAGCGAACCACATACACATACAGTGGAGAAGAGACAGCAGGTCTCATATTTCAGACACTGCAACGTTATACATTGTTCGTCTGCTATTTCATTACTAAATTCACTTCTAAGACTGTTTTATGCGAGAAATCAACTATGTAAGGGTCAAATATGTGCCCTTTTTACGAAAATTGATGGCTAATTGCAAATTTTGCCCGACTGTGTGTCGGAGTTCATGAGCTCCGTGGCAGAGGCCGGTGCTGCCTGGGTTGCTGCCTCGCCGCCCGGCCTGTCCTTTCACAGACCCTGGGTACACTTTCGGCATAACTATCGTATATTTACAGTTTGAATTTCGTTACAGCATGTATATCACAGCTACCCTAAGGTCTTACAAAGCTAACACTTTTGTCCGATTTCAATTTAAGGCATTTTTGTGAATTTGAGGGGTCTCGTTAGGAGGATCTGCGAGCTAGGCTATGTGTCCCATTCAATCCTATGGGAAAAGATCGCTGCTACACTTTCGGCATACCTATAGTAAATTTACACTTTGAATTTCGTCATGGCATGTATATCACAGCTACCCTAAGGTCTTACAAAGCTTAGCTAACACTTTTGTCTGATTTCAATTTAATGCATTTTTGTGAATTTCAGAGGTCTCGTTAGGAGGATGCTAGCTGACTCTCATTGATAGAGCTCCATCCAGCTCACTCAAGGACAGGAGGCTTTGATTTCCCAGATCGTTTGTTTAAATAACTCAACACACATATCCATTATAAGATCAACTGGAACCTGTGGTAAGAGATTGCAGGCATAACAAGCTCGCTGACTGCGCTCTCACTCACACACACACCGGCCATTTAGCAGGAAGAGGGAACTCTGTCAGGGCAGCGGCGTTTGGTAGTCCATTAACCCAGAAACGGTGACTTTGCGCGGGTATGGAGCTCCATCTAGCTCACAGCAGACCGGGGTCTGTGAAGGAGGACAGGCCAGGCGGCGGGGCAGCAACCCAGGCAGCACCGGCCACTGAACTCCGACACAGTCGGACACAATTTGCAGTTAGCCATCAATTTTCATAAAACGGCCCATATTTGACCTCTACATAGTTGATTTCTCGCATAAAAAAGTCTCAGAAGTGAATTTAGTGATAAAATAGCAGGTGAACAATGTATACAATTTCTGAGATCTGCGCGACCTATTCAGAAGGTGTAGTCTATGTAAATGTTGGGGCGTGACAAAGGTAGAGACTAGAGCCAAATAAGGAGGAGCCACCGAGTTGATGTCAACTTGGTGGTTCGTTGAGCTGATGTGACCAAGCCCGACCCGAACCCCAACATAATTTCTAAATATCTGTCTGAACCCGGCCCGGCCCGGCCCGGCCCGTCAGGTACCATTGGATCCCGACGGGCTCGGTTCAGGTATCCATCCTCTAACCCAAACTATCAGTCAGTGCGACCAGGGGTGAGATGCTGTTCCTAACCCTAGATTTGGTTTATCGAAGACGCTAGCAAAGCAACACAGTACAGAAAATAATCACAGCAGAAACATCAGACAAGTTTGCAGATTTCACATACTGTATCTCCGCAATTCAAATGGACTGTCATTTGTCTACCCGGACGTTTCTACACTATATAGCATACCTTATGATGGGGCCTCAGTGGGAATCAAATGCCACAAGCTGGCAGTATTAGTGTCACCTCTTTTCATTGAGTAACTAAAAGGATTGTTAGCAGGATTATGTGAGAACACTGTACTTTCTGTTCTAGTGGAGTTTCCACCCTCACAGAAAACACCTCTACAACAGCATAAGGATTAATAATTCATTGCTATCCATGACCACTCACCCTCTGCTTTTATAAGGCTTATATTAGCACCTTACCTTTCAAACAATTCAAACAACTCTATATGGCATCATTCAAGCCTGGAGGATGAGTAAATGCGAGACAGTTACTGTGTGTTGATAGAAATGTAATGTGGTTCCCATTCAAAGGAAGGAAGCGCAAAGCTTGGGGGGAGGAAAATGACTTAAAGCTGGTTGAGGCATGATTTATTTAAAGGGCACTTTACAAGCCGAGTTCCACACCACATGCTACGGACGGTCAGAAGTTCAGTCACGTCGCACACAGCCGCCGGACTGTTTTGTGCAGCTCGAGAAGGGCATTAACAGGAAATAGAAATCTCCATTACCATCAATGAAGGATGCTCACACAATCTGTTTGGTAATGGGGGGATGTTTTAGCAGGTTATTACCATTAAAATCCAAATAGAAATAAAGCAGCAGACCTGATTGTGAAGTTAATGCAGTGTGGCCCCATTTTACAGCCACTTTCAATCTCTCATAGATAAACCACTAGATCACTTTAATTAGACAATGTGTTAATTGACTGCAGGTCCTGGGGTGTTATGTGTCAACATTAGTCTCCATCAGTGACAACCTCCCACAGGCACGACACCATTCACTGACAGAGAGTGAAACGCGATACTGCGAGTGATTGTGTGTGTGTGTGTGTGTGTGTGTGTGTGTGTGTGTGTGTGTGTGTGTGTGTGTGTGTGTGTGTGTGTGTGTGTGTGTGTGTGTGTGTGTGTGTGTGTGTGTGTGTGTGTGTGTGTGTGTGTGTGTGTGTGAGTGTGTGTGAGTGTGTGTGTGTGTGTGTGTGCGTTCGTACATGCATGTGTATGTATGTGTGCAAGAGTGCGACTTTGAGACTGCCTGTTTGCATGCGAACAAGTATGTCTCTGGGTGCTGGACATTTTGTGTATCTGTGACCAGTGGTGGAAGAAGTATTTAGGGTATGTATCATTATTCTCATTTTCACTGAAAAATATTCAAATTTAAAAATGTGAATGATTATTTTTGGCGAGGATCTGTACCAAACAAACATATTTTTCTTTAGTCATGTAGGACAGGATGTGTAGGCCGGGATGTCTCTGCAGCAGCACAATACTTCATTCAGAACGGTTTGACAAATATTTTGCCTTTGACAAATACTGTGATTTGGATATTGCACTAGTCCATAGGGCTGCACAATATGAGGAACATATGCAATAATGTTGTTGAATATCGCGATAACGATATTACTCGCGATACATAAACAGATATTAAAGTGTACTCAGCTCTGCCTTTCTGCTGCTTTCAGTATTCTTCTACAATACAACAAACTGCTTGCTGAATTTAAAACAACTAAAAGGAAATCATTTCCAACATTCTTTTATGGACAAATTGAACATTATATTGAATAAAAAGGCTCCACTAAAAAAAAGAATGACAAAGTGCAGTTTTCTACTGATACTTTCTTTAACTAACACAAAAACATCTGTTTTGTGTCTGTCACGATATGTCGCAGCCTTTCCCGATGTGTATGTTGCGCCAATTGATATTGCAATGACGATAAAAAAACGATATATTGTGCTGCCCTACTGGTCCATATTGCGAAGTCGATAAAATTGCGATTGAATGATTACAAATATGTTTCAGTTTTACATACAGCAATGATACAAGGTGCACTCGAGTAAATCAGTAACTTTGCATTTCTTATCAGCAGTGGAAGAAGTATTCAGATCCTTTAATACCACACTGTAGAAATACTCTTTTGCAAGTGAAAGTCCTGCTTTGAAAATATTACTTAATTAAAAGTATGTAAGTATCATCAGGAAAATGTATTTATAGTATTAAAAGTACTCAATGCAAAAAAATCCTCACATTTCAGCTGGACTTGTAGGCCGTTATATTGTTGGGTGGTTTAATTAATAATAAAACATTGTATTTTAAAAAACTACATGTGTTTTGTGTGCAGTAATCTTAATGTGTAAAGTAACTAGTAACTAAAGCTGTCAGATGAATGTAGTGGAGTAAAAAGTACAATATTTCTCTCTGAAATGTAGCGGAGTAGAAGTAGAAAGTGGCATGAAAAGAAAAGACTAAAGTACAAGCACCTCAACATTTGTACTTAAGTACAGTACTTGAGTAAATGTACTTACACCACTGTCTGTGAGTAAGTGAAGACATACCAATGCACGGCAGGGACCGTGTCTGCTGAAGGAGGGCAGAGAGGAAGAGAGAAAAAAAGCAAATAGAGAGCAGAGAGAGAGAAACACAGCATGCGGTCCGTCGCTTCGCTGTGGTCTGACATTATTACATGCTCATCGCCTGGCCGCCTTGTCCGTGTTTGGGAAATGGCAAGGGACATCAACATTACAGGGCATCGCACTCGGCTCAGAAAAAAATAAAAAAATAAACCTGGATAAGGTCAAGATGCACTGTGCCTCAGGGACTTGGAAGTCTCAAACTAAAAACCCTGATATTCTGTAAAAATCAATCCATAGGTGTTCCAACTATATCCCGCCCTGGTAGGTGGTTGCCCACATTCTCTGGGTAACCCAGATGAGAGAGAGAAAAAAAGGCATTTAATAGACTAGAAATTAAACTAGATGAATTCTGACACTGGGGTGTACCAATGTAATTAACACACGTATCCTTCCACACACATCTCTGTACGTCACACTCCCAGATAATGTCAGCACCCTTGTACTGCCAAACAGGATCAGTGGCCAAGCGTGTGATTATACTCAACTCTCTGAAGTCGTAGCGAGGTGGTTCAGCGCCTCAGCCACCGTGGCAATCATACAGGAAACATAATGAGGCCATTAGGTTTGGCGAACGCAGCCTTCAAGCCTCTCGTCCGACCGGCTGGGTTCCTACTGAGCACGTGCTCACAGTTTCAACGCTTTTTTCAATGTGATCCAAGATCAGCCGTTGTGCTGCCGCAGCCGATGCAATGCATCCTGATTGGATGGCTTCCTGAATGGCTTCCTTAATGTGGTAGTGTTTCCGCGCCGAGCTCTAAGGGGGGTTTTAATATTCTGTGACACTTTTAAGTGCATCCGCTGACCTTTAGCAGGCCTTATAAAATGCAATCTGAAATTGTGCTGACCTAGTTCACTTCAGGTAGAAGGAAAGAGCTGGACTTTTGTGTAGTGCAGTCATAATGGTTAGATCTTCTTGATAGCAGTATGTGTTAGTGTGATATTCTTTTGCTTTATTTTTCTGGTTACATTTCAAATGATGTGGTTAGCTATATTGCTACTGCTTCCCACACATAAAACCTTTGTAAGCAAGCGCTGCTTTTTCATTCTGCAAGGTTAACATCTGCACTACACGCTAAGGCATCCCGAAATATGACCTTCCTATACATTATGTGACTCCTCCTATACATAGAATGTAAAAGCTTAGGCATACAGTGTTAGCATTAGGTGACATAGCATGCTTTTAAAAACCATGCTGCATGAAATAAAGAGGTGGAGTGAGGAGTGAGCCTCAGCCCAACCCCGACTGTCAGTCAGTACGCATTCTCCATTCATGTTTTGTGGCACATGGCTTCTTGCCACAATGTTATACTGTCCTTCCAATGCTAAAAAACAAGGGACAGGCAACAAATTTGTAGACACTAATTAGAGCACAGAGGAGAGATCAAGGGATAATGGAGAAAAGGCGGGCTGGAAGGGTTCCATTATTTATGATATTCTCGTTTTTTTTTCCCGTCCAATTTCTTCCTCCAGAGCAGAGGGCCACCAGGGTAGCTGGAGGAGGGAAGGATAGAAACAACTTTATAATGTATTACCATCAGTAATTTAGGCTGAGGGGTGAGATGGGTTGATGGAGTGAGTGGGAACAAGACCTGCCCCTACATCCTTAAATCATATCCCCGGGCTGCAGAGACCATGGTTTGAAAATACTACACAAGGCTCTGTCCTTGGCTCTCTGGGCTCTTTCTACAATGTGGAGCACAACCATGACATGCAAATAGGCAGGTTGATGATAAAGTATTCTACATAATTTTCTTTTTTTGCAGGACATCATGTTCTTTCAAAGCAGGAATTAATTATCGACTCCTGTTTTTGAAAGACATTCTGCAACAATTGTTAGTATTCAGGGTTTTTACCTGACTCAGAATGAGCTTAGTTATTTCTGACAATTTGATAAACAAAAATGTATGTTATGCTTGAGTCAATAAAACCCCATTTATTTAGTTAGCTAACAGCTAGCTAGTTGTTGTGCTAACGGCTAGTTAGCCTGTCTGCTAGCGGGGAGGTGACGCTGATCCCTCAGGATTTTTGCCTCCCTGTAATTCTATTCTATATTTTGGCAGCAGTGACGGACTATCCACAGCTTGCAAACACAAGCAGAAGCCTCTGCAAGTGTTGACTTGTGAAGTGCAAGTGAAGAGGGATCGGTTTTTGGAGAGGACCTCCGTCAACGTTGTTACTAGCTAACTAGCAAGCTACACGATGCCCTCCCCTCAGCTGTACACCTGGCTGTGACTCATGCCTCCTGTTCAGCCAGAAGATAGTGGAACTTCAAGCCAGAATAGCGACTCTCCACCAGATCAAGGTAAATGAACAGTTCCTCGACACCATTATCGTCGGAAGTACCCCACACACCCACTAATGTCGGATGTCTTGAATCCACTCTGCCCTGCACTACTTTCACTCCACCACGCACTATAACAATCTCTGTCTCTGTTGCCTCTCTCAGGCCTCTGCCGAGAATCAAGCTCGCTCTGCTGACCAGCTCCACTCCACACCAGCCTGAGCCATGGCGTAGAAGCAAGCTCACGGCAGGTGGTCAGTACAACACTCAGGCCCAGCCCAACCTCTACGACTGGAAAATCGCTACACCATTCTGATGGATGATGAGGAGTTCCCTCTGCTCTGTGGAAACCCTTCTACACCTTTACATTCCCCCTTCACCCACCAGTCCCTCCAAGGCCTATTGCTTCCCTGGTGCCAACGTCTGTGACATGCAGCACAAACTCCCAAGCATCCTCGCCTGCCACGCTAAGGTCGACAACATCATTGTGCATGTGGGCACAAATGACATCAGAGAGAGTCAGTCAATAGCATTGCAGGAAAACTACAAAACTCTCATCATCACCCTGATGGGCACAAAAAAACGGATTGTCATCTCTGGGCCTCTCCCTACCTACAGAAAGGGTGCTGAGAGATGGTCCAGACTGTTCTGGCTCCACACCTGGCTGAAACACCACTGCGCTTCCCTAAGCATTCCCTATGTCAACAACTTTGACTTGTGGGAGAGGCCCAGCCTGCTGAAGCATGATGGCCTCCACCCAAACCGACATGGAGCCAAGCTGCTCTCTGACAACATAACGACCAAACTGAGGCATTGACATTTTGTAGAAAATATCACAGATTCATGCCCCCCAGGTATTGATTCAAATGGCACTTTACATGGGGATGGATCTGAAAATGTTTTCTACAGGGTAACATGTAATACTACTACTACCATTACACACTCTCCCATAAGCTCTTCTTCCTCTACAAATAACTCTGCTAGCCCACTGACCAGCTCTATCATACCATACAAAGTGGTGAATCCCTTAAGTAATAAGAAGCAATTAACTGCACACATAGTCAATTTAGCATCCATTCCCCGTCAGTCACAGCCTGTCCCAAACTGAACCAACGCCAGGTCTTTGGCTGGAAAATATTTTATTTTTTTTTAAGATTATTTTTTTGGGGCTTTTCCCTTTATTGACAGTGGATAGATCAGAAAGGGGGAGAGAGATGGGGGATGACACGCAGCAAAGGGCAGCAGGTCGGATTCAAACCCTGTGCCACTGCAAGACTCAGCCAACATGGGGCAAACACTCTTAATTTTTATCTGAATTCTCAGAGTTTTTCAAAACATATAGGAAGGCCCTCAGAAATACCAGATCAGACTACTACTCATCATTAATAGAAGAAAATAAGAACAACCCAAGGTTTCTTTTCAGCACTGTAGCCAGGCTGACAGAGAGTCACAGCTCTACTGAGCCATCTATTCCCCTAGCACTGAGTAGTGACTTCATGAGCTTCTTCAATGACAAAATTATAACAATTAGAGATAAAATGTATCACCTTTTGCTCTCAACTTCTAACGGTTCACCTTTAAACGAAGGAGTGCTAGAAAGAACGACAGGACCTGACATATACTTAGACTGCTTTTTTCCTATAGACCTTCAACAATTAATGTTAAAGGTCTCTTCAGCTAAGACATCCACCTGTCTCTTAGACCCCATCCCAACGAGGCTACTTAAAGAAGCGTTACCCGTGGTTAACACTTCATTACTAGATATGATCAATATGTCTTTATTAACAGGTTATGTTAATGTATCATTTAAAGTAGCTGTGATAAAACCTCCTCGATCCTGAGGTCTTAGCCAACTATAGACCTATATCTAACCTTCCCTTTCTCTCCAAGATCCTTGAGAAGGTAGACGCTAATCAGTTATCTGATTTTCTACACAGAAATAGTCTATTTGAGGACTTTCAGTCAGGATTTAGAATGCATCATAGCACAGAGACGGCACTGGTGAAAATTACTAACGACTAGGGCTGAAACGATTACTCGAATAACTCGAATAATTCGATTACAAAAAATCCTCGATGCAAAATGATTTGCCTCAAAGCTTTGTTAAATCAATGTTACCAACGTTGTATTGCTGACGGACGGTGTTTCCACACGGATCATTATTATTGTCGCACACCAGACGCTGCTAAGTCTGCGGGTGGCACATGCCAGAGCGTAAATAGTGCGGGGCTAAGAGAAGAGACAGGCTGGAGAAAACTACAGAAAGTGTCCAAAGTTTGGAATCAGTTCAAACGTAGTTAAAACAAGAACTCTGTACAGTGTGTCTACTGAGAAACCGAACTAGCTTACCACAATAATAGCACGACGTCAATGCTTCAGCATCTCAACAGAAAACATTTCTCATCCATTCCACGAAGAGGACGCGACAAAAGTAAATCACGGAGTTGTATGGACGATGAAACTACACCAAACACAACAACTAGCAAAGACAAGAAAATACACAGCAGTGACCACAATTTGATCTAAAGAGCCGACGTGTTGATTATCCCGTCGGAGAAACAGCTGATTGTTGTGCACCATTTTCTCTCACTCTCTCTCTTCACGGAGAAACAGCTGATCAACAATCTACTAGCATAAGTGTAACAGAGCTGAATCTATTTTAATTTATATATTATTTATAAATTAAAATAGATAGAAGATAATTAATATTTACATATACATATATTTACATACAGGCCTATATACAGATCAGTCTCAGGATGAAACTTGTAGTTCTGATAGTTAAGTTACAAAACCTAAGGTCATGTTTGTGTATTTTTAATGTATGCCTTACTGTGAGGTTGATGTCATTTCAGAAAATGTTTTCTTTAAAATGTTTACAATGTAATATGGCACTTAAATGCACTTCATATGTTTAGTTTTTTGAGAGATGATATTGTAAGCAATGTAGGCAGCAAAAATTTAGCTTTTTCCGACAATTTAACCAAACTATTGTTTATTATTGCTCTTCAATAAAACAAAAGTATTTCTTATCCGATTACACGATTAATCGATGAAATAATCTGTAGAATACTCGATTACTAAAATAATCGATAGCTGCAGCCCTACTAACGACCTAACTGCTTCAGACATAGCTCCATACTTATTAGATCTTAGTGCTGCATTCGACACTATTGACCATACCATCCTGTTACAGCAATTGGAACATGTAGTTGCCATTAAAGGAATCACACTAAGCTGGTTTAAGTTCTGTTCTCTGATCGATCTCAATTTGTTAATGTTAACGATAAATCCGCCAGGTACGCTAAAGTTAGCCATGGCGTTCCACAAGGCTCAGTGCTTGGACCAATTCTATTCTCCTTATATATGCTTCCTATAGGCAATACTATTAGGAAACACTCAATTAACTTTAACTGTTATGCGGATGACACCCAACTATACTTATCAATCAAGCCGGACGAAACCAGTCAGTTAGCCAAACTTCAAGTATGCATTTACCTTGACCTTTACCTTGATTAAAGATATAAAATCCTGGATGACCTACAATTTTCTGATGTTAAACTCAAACAAAACTGAAGTTATTGTGCTGGGCCCTAAACACCTCCGAACCTCATTATCTAAAGATATAGTTACTCTGGATGGTATTGCCCTGGCCTCCAGCACTACTGTCAGAAATCTAGGACTTATTTTTTATCAGGATTTATCCTTCAACGCCCACTTAAAACAAACCTCTAGAACAGCCTTCTTCACCTTCGTAACATTGCCAAAATTAGGAACATCCTGTCTCAAAAAGATGCTGAAAAACTAGTCCATGCATTTGTTACTTCCAGGCTGGACTACTGTAATTCCTTACTATCAGGTTGCCCAAATAAGTCCCTTAAGACTCTCCAGCTGATCCAGAATGCTGCAGCACGTGTTCTGACAAGAACTAAGAAAAGAGATCATATTTCTCCTGTATTAGCTTCTCTGCATTGGCTTCCTGTAAAATCCAGGATTGAATTTAAAAATCCTTCTTCTGACCTACAAAGCTCTAAATGGTCAAAGCACCATCATATCTTGAAGAGCTCATAGTACCTTATTGTCCCACTAGAGCACTGCGCTCCCAGAATGCAGAGTTACTTGTGGTTCCTAGAGTCTCTAAAAGTAGAATGGGAGCCAGAGCATTTCAGCTATCAGTCTCCTCTCCTGTGGAACCAGCTCCCAGTCTGGGTTCGGGGGGCAGACACCGTCACCACCTTTAAGAGTAAACTTAAAACTCTCCTCTTCGATAAAGCTTATAGTTAGGGAGTGAGGAGTTGCAGCGTCCGTCTAGCCCGGTCCACCTGCTTCTCTTCATAGTCGTCAGATTAATTTACCTTATAATCAATAATATAATCAGAGTAGAGGGAGGCAGGCCAGTACAGCCCGATCCGGTTGGGGACAGTTCTAGCCCGACCAGGCTCCTCTCCTTAACCTGTCTCTCTTAATTATGCTGTTATAGTTTTAGATTGCCGGGGGACTTCCTTTGACACACTGAGCTTCTCTCTCCTCTCTCTTTCCATTTGTGTGCATCCATGTCCCAGAAATGGTTGTTACTAACCTAGCTCTGGGGGGGGGGGGTTTCGCCCGGCATGTCTCCTTGGATTAGGGTGGCACCAAAATCATGGTTGCAGCTGTCGCCGTGGTCCTGCTGCACGCCCTGCTATGCCCTGTTACACCCTGCTCGCTCTGCGGTGCCCTGCAGTGCCCTGCTACGTCCTGCTACGCCCTGCTATGTCCTGCTACGCCCTGCTACATCCTGCTACACCCTGCTAAGTCATGCTACGCTCTGCGGTGCCCTGCAGTGTCCTGCTATGTCCGGCTACATCCTGCTACGCCATGCTATGCTCTGCTGTGCCCCGCTACGTCCTGTAACACCCTGCAGTGCCCTGCTATGCCATGAACTACTACAACTACTATTTCTAGTCATAGTTCCATTATTTGTATTGTGACTATTATTGCCACTATTCATCACACCCCCAACCAGCACCGTCAGACACCGTCTACCAAGAGTCTGGGTCTGTCCCAGGTTTCTTCCTAAAAGGGAGTTTTCCTCACCACTGTCGCACTAAATGCTTGCTCTTGGGGGAATTACTAGAATTGTTGGGTCTTTGTAAATTATAGAGTGTGGTCTAGACCTCCTCTATCTGTAAAGTGTCTTGAGATTGAATTGAATTAAAAAGAACGCTATTTTTATATAGTTTTTATTAGTGCCTCTGCCCGGTCAGATTTTTCTGCAAAGTCACAGAATGATTTTCAGCAGGTAGACGGTGCTACAGTAACACATTCTGACGGGTCACAGATTTCTTTGTTACACCAGAAAAGCCTGTGTTAGTATCCAGCCAGGTAAAAGGTAGCAGGAGATTTCTTCATACAGGCCTAATAGTATTTTCATGTTATTCTAGAAGTTATCTGCTGTAGTTATGGCTGATACTGGGGCAGGACCATCACAGGAAAGAAGGACATTTAACCAAAAACAACTAGAAGATAAAAGGGAAAGAGAAAGACAACGGGTGATGACGTGAGTCACACTCGGTCGGGCTTTCAACAGATGGAGATAATTACTGGATTGTAAATGATTCAAAAACGTCCCTGAGGGCCAATTCAGGGACGTTTTCGAATAAATTCCAATCCCGTAATTGTCTCAAATTTTTTTGTCTATGTCTATGTAATATGTCCATTTTATTCATAAAATAACCTTACTATGCGTGATGTGGTTGTACGTCAGTGGCCGACATTAAATTACCTCTTCCATTAAGCCCCCGGTTTTTATTAAACACTACAACTTTTGTTCAAAGTGGCCGCTAGAATAATCACAAACTGAAAGATACATATAGCCACTTTAAGTAAATCACCGGGAGAATCCGGTACAGCCTGAATCTAGAGATAAAACTGAGATTAGCTCTCAAGTTTTTATTCCGCTTCTTCAATGGTTGTTCGGTAAATTGCTCAACACATTTAGAGAGGATTTTAATTGCTATTTTTATTCTCAATTCATCTCAAAATCATCATTTTGGTGCTGGTGATTTTTCTTTGGGGCTGGCTAAAACATCTTTGGGGGGCGCCAAAAATTACTCTGTGCAGGAAAAACCCTGGTATTGCATTTGTCTGGTCTTCAGCTGTAATTGTCTGCAACATGTGTGTTTTTTGTGCTGAATGACAATTTTACTTTCAAATGCCGCTATTGAAAGTCTGCATGTGTTCCTCCGGGCCTCAAAAGGGAGTTTAGGAATTTCAAACACACACAGCTCTATTGATGACTTGCCAGATATGACTGACCGGTCGCTGTGTGACTTCTCATGACTATTAAATACCACTCAAGTGGAGCACAATCTTAATTTCCTCCCGCCCCCCCATCCCGTCTCCAACGGATGAAGGACTTCAAAGAGAGCGCCATGTGCTACGGTACATGAAAAAGCCCCATCAAGGAGTGAAAGTGTGGCGCTGACCAACTGAAAAGATGAGACCCTGTCCTGAACTGTCGACAAAATATGATGATATTTATGGGCACAGTTTTCGTATAGAAACATTAATTATAGACACTGCTGGGAGGAAATCTCAAGGTTCCCTTACAAGAGATGAATGTTTTAAGATCACACTAAAAGAGGCACTGCTAGTGCTATCAATTTTGTATTCAAGCTGTCAGTCACAATGGCATTATGCTCATGACAGCTGAGGGTGGGGGGGATATCACAGCCTCAAAAAGACTTCAGGAAAGAACGTATCTTTGCTGTAGGGATGCTTCATTGGAATTATGTCCATGAATATAATAAATGACAGTCTCAACATTGCTACCTCTCCATTACCAGTTAATATCTATGGCTAAGGCTTTGACATAACCTGCGTAAGCCTGAGGCAGTGACATGAAGACACATACAAAGAGAGGCAGGACAGCAGGGGCAGAGACAGCTAGTTGGACAGGTACAGGGAGACAGTGAGAGTGCATTAGCCTTGTGTACATGCCTCAGAGGACACCTCGTTCCCCCCCAGGGAACCCACAGCAACGTCAAGTCCTCCCAGAGCTAGTCACAGTACAAGACACGGCCGACCAATCTGCCTGCAGTAAGACTGAGAGAAAGTCTCTAGTCTCTTGTTGCTTTCCTGTTTTTATTTAAATGTATATATTTTAGTTTACTCAATGAACTGTATGTATGTATTTCTTCTCACATTATCCTTGATGCTTTGGTAATATTGTTATTTCTGACATTTATGCCAATAAACCAATTTGAATTGAATTGAAAGTCTCTAGACCAAAGAGGTTATAAATGTATGGTCGATTCTGGGGCAGTCAACCAAACAGCGAAACCAGTCAGCCATCTGAGATTCATTTACATTTATATTCTCGGCATTTAGTCCAGCAGAATTAAACGGTTGAGCAGTTAATGTAGGAGCTTGGTATCTTGGTTTATAGGTCAGTGGAATGTCTGCCAGTCACTCGAGATTAGGGTTGGTTTTTTGCAATTTCCGTTTTTCATTCGAAACGGTGCTGGTGCGTAAACGGCACCTGAACCGATACTTAAAAAATAGAAGAACAGAAAACGACAGCTGCAACATTAAAGAACAGCTTGTTTATTGCTAAGGCCATATGGTCACATTTAAATAATTTATCCATCCATCTTCGTCCGCTTATCCGGGGTCGGGTCGCGGGGGTAGCACCTAACCAGCTCTGACTGGGGGATCCCGAGGCGTTCCCAGGCCAGGGTGGAGATATAATCCCTCCACCTAGTCCTGGGTCTTCCCCGAGGCCTCCTCCCAGCTGGACATGGCTGAAACACCTCCCTAGGGAGGCGCCCAGGGGGCATCCTTACCAGATGCCCAAACCACCTTTAACCTACATGCCTAGTCAATTGCTGTTAAACGACAAAAAGAAGAACCACAAGATGGCAGAAGGGCATTTTACAGCAACAGCTTGAGTTTCTCGATGTGCACTTGAATGCACCATGAGTTTACGAGGGGCAATTTAACAAACCATTAAGTCCCATTGATGTTGTTTCTCCTACAACTCTGACTACGGCAGTGTCCATGCAGTCTCAAAGTGCAGCTATTCTCCTCTGTGTCTTTAGCTGCAGACTGCTGTACGTCCCGGTGTTGGAATCCTTTCCAGTGAAATACAGACACACGTTAGTAGGGCTGGGCATCGTTCAAAATCTTTCTATCCAGTGCCAAGTTCGATACCTCAGTTTCGATGCCGGTTCCCTAATTTTACAGTTTGTGTTTTTTGATACCATATGTTTTAAAATCCATTTCAACATCAACAAAAATACATTAAACACAAAACTTTTATTTTCCACCTTAATTAAGAATCAAAGCAGTTATCAAAATTAAAAATATTCTGGTACAACTGCTCACTCAGAGTAACATTAATAAAACTGGTTGTGCTTTTGGATAGGGGTGCGTCAGTCAGATACAAATGACATTGTGTACAGGCTAATATTGAACTAACTATAATGCAAAGAAAAAAAAACAAGACTTTTTAGTGCAAACTTCCTAATGACACAAACCTTTAACAATAAACTTGGTGACTGCCTTGATGTCAACATTGAACTAATGGAGAACTAACTTAAGTGCAAAGGAATGTAACTGAATTGCCTTGTTACTGAAAGATGCTGTAGAAATAAACGTGCCTTGCCTTACAACCTCAGCCTGTCAGTCATTCACCAGGGCATAGAAACCACTGTTGTGCCTGCTTGTCTCAGAGGAAGTATAACGTCAACAGCACCGCAACCGCTTTTGCCTCTCCATTAATATATCACAGCAAACGCTTTCTGCGTCAAGTTTTGAAAAACTGTCACCACACTTGAAACCACTTTATCGGCATCGCCGTGACTCACTGTGACTTCAACAAAACTGCAGAGCTGACATAGTTTGCTCGTATTTACTCCGTCTGCACCTCTGCGCGCATGTGTGTCAGAGCTCTGCTCTCTGTCAATATCAGAGAGGACAGATAAGCTTGCGCTTACGAGCTCTCAGGTACCGAAATTTGGTACCGTTTGATTTAAAGTGAATTGGTCCTCGGTAGAAGGTAAAAAAAAAGTACAGAGATCGGTACCCAACCCTACACGGTAGACCGTTTAGCTGTCAGCATTTTAAACGTGTTTAAGCCAGCTACTAGCTAACGGTAGGCTTAACGTTACCTGCTGCCAAGTGTAGTGTTGATCTGAAGTTTGTGATGACGTTTCTAGTTCCTTCCCAAAGAGGCATGCTCTGTCCCCGATGTCAGACAGCTTTGCTCAGCTCTGCTCTGATTGGTCCAGTGTCAGAGTAGATTGACTCTCAGTCATGCAGATCACAATCACCTGAGTGATGAATGTGTTTTTGTCTTTATATTGCTTGTTCTGCTTTGGGTTGGTGATCTGATATTGCCTGAAGAAGCTCTCTGTGTGATTGAAACTTTGCAGAGTTCAAATTGCTGGGAGCTTTTTATCTAACACAGTGTGTGGAGCTTCTTCCTAAATTCGTGCCCTAATTGATTTTTTTTTTTCCAGCACCTGAAGAAGTTTATTTGGATGTTACTCACAAGAAGAAATTGGGTTTTGAATGACAAGGCATTTTTCGATACTGTGGAAGAAATTCGGTCGGTGCCTTAAAAGTATTGAATTTGGTACCCAGCCCTACTCTCTCTATTAAAGTCAGATAAAAAATAGCGTAACATATAATGGGCTGTAAATAGAGCGGGAAGGTTAAGGTGGCTGAACCAAGATGGTCATCCAGCCAACCAGCTGGTTACTCCGTTAGCCAGCCACTCGCTCTTCCTCTAATTTAACTACTGCTGCAGTTCAATTAGAGGACTTCAAGCTCAATCTCCCCGTCCTACCACTCCATTCATCACCAGAACAAGCACCAACGGCCAATGAAGATTAAGTAGCAGATCTCCTCTCTTAAGGATGCTCTCAAGGCCAGGCCTGAATTCCCTTCTTCTTCTGTTTTTTTTTTGCCAAGAAAGAAGAAAAGACTTAAATAAAGGTCTCAGTCTGCAGGATAATTAATAAAGATTTAAAGCTGAGGGGCAGCGGCACAACATAACCTCCCTCGCCCTCTCCATCCATCCAGCACACACTCATGCGGTCACACACACACTGTGAAGGAATATGCACGCACACAAACATGTTCCCCCTCACAGAGCCTCAGTCTTCACTGCAGGATAAAAAAACAAGTTCATGCACCATGTCATAATCCGCTCAGACAAGGCTGAATATGTGGGATTTTTTTCAGATGGAATAAAGCGAGAGGAACAGCCACAACAACAAATTAAGCTTGTGAAAGCACAAAGAAGAGCCCATCGGCTCCCTCACAGCTTACATGGCTGTGTAAATGACTCATGATTCATTTTGTCTCATTATTCTCTTCCTATGAGGGCCCCCTTGTGTAAGATGGGGCAGGAGTTGTTATCCATTTCAGATGCACAATAGACTTGAATGTGGTCAGTGTCGGTAAGTGGTACTATTCATTGCTGCTGTAAAGATGTACACGTCATAGCAGCAGGTTGCCTCTGTCTTTGACCTGAACAGTTATGTTGTGACACACAAAGGTCTGCATGTTGTCCTTCTGCACCCAGAGAGCAAGGGAACCTATTAAGATATATATATATATATATATGGGGTGGGAAGTTGAAAAACGTTATGTATGGTGATTTATTTTGCTGTGATTTTTAAAATTGATTGTTTTCCCTAGAATCAATATTTAGTTTTTATTTTCTACCAATGATTCACCTTAATGTTTTCTGTTTATACGGTACCGCGTCGACTACATCACATCCGTGTCCAGCAAAACAGAGTGAAAGCAAAAAATGCAGAATATACATCTAATGTTCTTCTTTATAAATGAAATAAATATGTTTTTTTATTTTTTTTTTAAACGTATTTAAAAAAAATAAATAGAAATTGGGCGAATGTTTGGAGTTTGTGGAGTCAGGTGTCCTCCACACTGTAGTACCATGTTCACCATCAGCCATGCTCTTCAATGACTTCCAATTATCATATCTATAGGCGTAATTTACGACCCCCCCAACACCTAATAATAATTTCCTTTACATTATTCAAGACATTTGCACCATACATTGATACAGAAAACTTCACCAGAATGCAGGAAATGAAGTGTGTGATATGCTGATTAGACCTCTGCTCAGGTTGAAGGTGGGCCAGAGCTCAGATGGGAATGTATTAAATGTAGGTCATAAATTCTTTCTACCAATAAGAATTATACAGCTGTCATTTGTCCCGCCCTAACAGGTCAGTAGCACTAACAGGGGACTCAGGAAGATGTCACTCAATCAGTCTATCCACACCCACACAGTCTTGGGAAAAGGCCCAATCAGGCACATTAACTGAAAACACCTTTAAATACATTCTGCTAAACCCATTCTGTGTCCCCAGGTGTGGGACAATTGACAATTACTTATCGATGGGAGTGTCTCTCAGTAAACCAACGTGCCACTTGTGCAACATTTCTTTTTTCAAGTCTGTGATATTTTCCAACGCACCTGCACAGAATAATTGTTGGATGTGATGGAAATGAATGTTCTGAAATTGTGTTAAATGATAAATTAAGAATAAGAAAAGAAATCCCTTAATTTCTATATGTTATGTCCATGCGGTCATGCTCCTACAATTCAGTGCAGCATGTAATCCCTGAGCCATGTCATTATAGGCACCATTGTTTTAAGGAGGCACACATCTTCTGGATGGAAGACAGACCCCACCTCCAAATACTGAACACCCCTGTCTGCTGTAATGCATTCAGGGCTGACACCTTTGCATTCGCAATATAACGACTGTATCACACTTCACCTACTATATTGTTTTAAAGAAAAAGGTCCAAAAGAGTCAATAAAACTGAATGAATACATTCGGTTTTTTAGGTATTCAGTAAACCCCAAGATTCAGGGGTAGTAAGCTGTCACACAGAGGAGAAATGCATATAGTAATCTGAAGAATTGAAGGGTTTACTGGAGATTGAGCAATAATGTATGATTCCCTCCTTCCCCAATCAATTAGTTTGGATGAAAAACCTAGCAACGTTAGGGAGGAATTAATCATGCATTAGCATATCTAAAATTCGGTGCAAATAAATCAAATATTTCCTACTGAGGTCATACATCACGACAAATTAAATATCATACTCAAACTGCACCACTCAGACTCAGACCACGCGCAGATAGAGAGAGAGAGAGAGAGAGAGAGAGAGAGAGAGAGAGAGAGAGAGAGAGAGAGAGAGAGAGAGAGAGACAGAGAGAGAGAGGGGGGGTTCGTGCGTAATTTTCTGGAAGAGTCAAAAGGTCGCGACCGAATACATCTCACACTCGCTGCACAAAGTCTGGCATTTAGGGAACAGTGTGCGCCGGTGCGCATCTGTAGCTTCCACAGTGCACCTGTTAACAGTTGAAGCACAACTCCGCGGCACGACAGAGCGCAGAGTCTCCGCTCTGTGTTAGTTCACCCAGCGGCTCGTGATGTGGAATGCGTATAGTCGGGAAAAGCAACAGAATATGCTGAGAGGTGGGGTGGGTTAGAGAAACCCATGGTTTACTTACGCTGCTGTTTTGCCCCGACCAGTAAACCACCGCGTGGTTATGCGCAGAGTCCCCCGTCAGAGAGAAAGTGCTGCTGCTGATCTTGGGCTCATCCTGCCGGTTATCCGCTCTTCCCCCTTCATCCCTGTTCCATCTGAACTCGGACTTGCCCTGCTTGGCTCCGTCAAACAACGAGCCCCGATCCCCCTCCGGAGCGCGCGCATCTACGCCAGCGCGGCCGCTCCGCCCGTGCTCCGAGTCGCTGAACTCTGCAAACTCAGGACCGCTTCTCTTCGCTCTCCGTAGCGCAGCATCCTCAGCCTTCTCGGGCTCCCCTGCCTCATCACTGCCGCGGTGGCTCTCTTCCATGGACCCTAGTGCATCTTCCTCTGCACTAACTCCATCATTGTCGTCCTCCACTCCCGTATTTTGCTCCCCGAGTTCCCTAAACTCTACTCGGATGTTTTTTAAGGTATCCGGCTCCTGTGTCGGGTCAGTGCGCATCGCCAGTAATTCCTCCAGTTGAAGTTGAACTGGCGACGTGCAAGATGCGCAAGTTATCCCCGCCGTAGCATGTTGTAGGGTATGAGCGGCGATCATCACCCAGATACCCAGAGATAAGTGCAAGCCTGGGCACAAGCCAGCCCAAGTCTCCATCGCTGCCTGGCAGAGATTTGGGTTGGGGGGGTAAAGGAGCGTTGGACACCTTAACTCCCTTTCTCTCAGGTCGATATGGAATAACTGACGCCTCGATTGTCCGCCTGGTTGTTTGGGAGGAAGTGGGGAGAAAAGTGCTCTTCAGCGAAACTGTTCACGTCCAAGGATCTTTGGTCGGGAAAGCCACCACACAGGAGGGAGGAGCTGTGTAGCAGCCAGCTGCCGAGTGTGCGCCCGGAAGAGAGAGAGAGAGAGAGAGAGAGAGAGAGACAGAGAGAGAGAGAGAGAGAGAGAGAGAGAGAGAGAGAGAGAGAGAGAGAGAGAGACAGAGAGAATGTTTTTCTTTTTTGTTTCTTACATTTGACACTTAACGATTTTATATTAATATACTGTTGTTTCTTTATTAACCCTAATCATAGCACACACACACACACACACACACACACACACACACACACACACACACATGCACACATATTTTTTTTTCCTATGATTTTCGAATGTATGTATTTTAGTTACTCAGTGAATTGTGTATATTTTTTTCTTATCTTATTATTATTGTATTGTATTTGCCTTGATGCTTTGGCAGTATTGTTTTCCTGACGTTCATGCCAATGAAGCAATTTGAATTGAATTGAGAGGGAAAGAAGGAGGGAAGGAGGGAGGGGGGGGGGGGGGAGAGCTGTCCTGGTGCTGAGTCTCTCTCTATTCTTGAGGTAAATTAGATCTTAGCAGCGCAAAACAGTCTCATAGTCTGTATGGTAATATCATATCTCATGGACTAAAACAAATCATGGAACATACAGGCGTACATTGCCATTTATCGTGTGTTTATCTTTGCAGTTTTCTAATTTTATGTTTTTCAGTCTTAGCAGGATCACCCTGGATTGATGCAAGAAGTCATATAACATGCAGTGTATTATGTAGAACTTGATCAGACTTGCTCTTCTGTGTCGCAACCATAGACTGTTAATATTAATGGACAACGCCAGGGGCGGATCTACAGGGGGGAAGGGGGGGGGGGGGCTGACCCCCCACTGTAGGGCCTTGCCCCCACAGCTGCCCCCCTAACTTTGGTGTTCAAAAAACTGTGCTTGGAAAAACTAACTGCCACTATGTCCACAAGCTTCTTAAAACATTGAAACAAACAATTCATTTATATTAATTCATAATAAATAATAATTGGAGATGTAATCTTAGCCCCCTGCTCCCTCAAATACTTAACTACGTCCCTGCATCAAACATGCAGAGCGGCGTTCGCACACAGCGAGTCTGCGGCGGTGTGGTGGCCCGGCATCCCGGCAAAGACTGGAGCGACCGAGCTGCCCCCCCGAGCCTCTGAAGCTGTAGTCAGTTTCCCCAGGTGAAGTTTAAACACACGTTTAATTTAAAGTTACATTTGTAATAAATGTAATGTATGCTAAAGGCGAGTCAGCATCAACAACAGCGCGTCTATGACGTTAGCCAAATGTCAACTCACCCCCTCGGGATTTGTAAGAGCATTCTGCCGTTTGATTAGTTTGGATTTTAGTAAAGACAAGAACAGCATAATACAAAATATAACAAACTGTAATGTTTGAGTTCATAACGTTTACAGAGGGTCGTTGTTTCGGTGGCGTTACGTTACAACACACTACAGTGCTTGCTGAGACCGATCATGTGTATGTGTTTAGTTAAGGAGTACTATAAAATCCTTTTCCTCTCACATATCACGGCAATAATGCTGCACAAATGAAACCAGGTGACATCCTTTACTGTCAAACTGGCAAAACAACAAATACAATGGGATCAAGTAGGAGCTAGTCTAAACATAACTGCTGTGTGCATGTAATAAATGATGATTTTATATTTGTTAGGCTACTTATTAGCTACAGGGCCATACAGTGTAGGCCTGGCTGTAACCCAGGCGGGTTATTCTGAGTCACTAAACTGATCCGGGTTGTGCGAGTCACTTGAGTCAGTATTGTATGGTACATCCAAGGCGAGCTTTTGTTTTGGATAAAATGCCATGTTTTCATTTAGAATCTTTTCATTTTATTTGGAAAACGTTATATCCATAAATGTAAATGGTCTGAAAGAAAACCGAATATTCATTTAAAAATGACATGAAATTATATTTTGAAACTTTAATAGGACTGACAAATAAGAAAGCCATCCGGACTTTCAGTATGACTTACAACCTCTTTAATGTAAGTTCCATGTTCCAGCTTGTAATGTTTCGGACTGTCTGCTCGACCTAATTGCATTTAACATACTACATTTATACACCAAACCTACAGTAGGCCTAGCTGGGCTACATGCAGAACATTTTATGTTATTTCAGAAGTGAAAGAATGGCTTGTGTTGTGGATATACTTTACCCTGAGCTCGAGGAGAGACTTCACTCGCTCGTCTGAATCAGATCCACTCATGTAGCCGGCTGATTCGTGCGAGAACTCATGAATCCCCGACAACTCACGAGCCCTCGTTGACTCGTGAGTTCTCGAGTGAATCCCATGGTCTGCGAGCTTCCGGCTCTGAGTCTGCGGGTCGGGACTGTCTCTCTGCTCACTCAGGCGCTTGAGTTGACTTGTGGAGTTGTTCTTGCCTACGAAATTGTAAGTTATAAAGCTTTTTGCAGCTAAGATAGCTAGCATAGTAGAAGCTAATGTTGCAAGAGGTTTGTGTGTGGCGCTGTTATCATTTTAGAATGAATTGTAGTAGGACTCAACTGAACCGGGTTAATGATACTAGAGACTCGCGATTTGTGAGTCAATTTAAAGACTCGGGTTAAAGATCCGAGTGAATCACAACTCAAACAGGTCTACTACAGTGTAATGTAATACAAGGATAATCAGAGCTTTTCACATCTTGACTTTTGCAGGCCAGAGTAGCTGGAGATATTGGCTGAAGCCTAAAAGTGGGGATATTGCCAGCCAAGACAATTCTGAGTAGTGCACAGGAGGAAGAGAAGGAGGGAAATGAAGAAGGAGAAGGCAGTAAACTGGAGAGACCAGGCAGGTCAGAGCAGGAGAAGACCACAGAAGGAGATGCAGAAATAAGTGAAAGAGAAGAGGGAGAGGAAGAATTGACTGTGAGGGATGAAGAGGAGGCTGCAGATTCAGAGAGGGACAGAGGCAGAGAGTGATCAGGAGGAGGCAGATGAAGATGACAGGGAGGAAGAGGTCTGCAGTTACCCCTGGACCATATGGTATGTTTTTATTCTCCTTCCATATAAATTGCAGTACAGTAGCATAACATTAGTGCTGCTGCGATTAGTCGATGTAATCGACCATTAAAATAAGTCGACGGCAATTCTTTTAGTCGACGTGTCGTTTTACTATTGACCGCCTATTCATTTTTTGTCTCCTGTCTCAAACGGCTCGCTGTAATTCACCCCCACACCAGTCTGTGCGCTGTGCACGCCCTGCTGGTTAATCTGCTATCCTCTTTCTTCCCCCTTCCCCTGCCTTCACTGCTTTGATTTGAAAAATGGCGGAGGCAGGTGAGTCCTGCAAATCAAGTCCAAGAATTAGCACTAGTACAAAAGCTTCCAAAGTATGGGAGAGTAATTCAGGTCAACTGGTAAAAGAGTGGTCTGTACACTTTGTCAAACTCCACTTGCTTGTCACGGGAGCACAACTACGATGCATGAGCACCTAAAAAGGACACAGGAGTTGTTCAAGATGCGCCCACAGAAAGGAAAAGACAACGTAAGTATGTGATTATTAATGAAACTGTGAGCTAGTCTGTACTGTTTATTAACTCTTGAGAAGTACAATGACTGTCTTTTGATGTTAAACAGGCTACTTAGACTTTGGCAGTAATGTTTTAAACCCCACCATGCACGCAAGTGTAAACGCGAGCAGCACAGAGCTGTGTGGCTGCTTTCAGCGCGATTCATTATTAGGCAGAGCTAAGCGGGGGGAGCTAAGCTAAGCGTTGTAGGCTAGTCCAGACTCTGACTAATATGGTATAGCATTAGGCCTCCTGCACACTGGCTGCGTGGCGTGAGCGTGTTGTTTCTGTTGCGTGGCGTTTTCTATGTCTTTAACACCAGAAAGGTGTCTGACTGCTGCTGCTGCTGCTGCTAGCCTTGTCTGGACACATGGATATTTCCCATAAACATAAACATAAATATATACTGATTTGCTTACAGCAAAGATGTCTGCAGTATTGACGACAAAATAGGCTACAGAATATTTTGTTCTGTATTGAGGTGCAATATTTGAAAATCCATAATTTTTTTTAAAATTATATTTATATCTGCATTTATGTCATTTTATTATTTGGTAACATTTAAGTTATTTATATTGTTTATGGCACAGATGACATTGTATGTTTTGGCCCTTCAGTTGAGTTAAAAATAAAATTGATGAAATAACAAACAATTGATTTTGAAATTAGTCGAAAGATTATTCGGTAGAAAATTAGTCGTTAGTGGCAGCACTACATAACATGTCATGTCACTGAGTTTTTGGCTATTTCCATTCTGTTGTATATGTCACAGGGTTAGATATGTAAAAAATTACATATATGAATAAATTATCTAATGATGTTTTACAGTTTCTCTATCATAGCATTTATTTGACCTTTTGTTTGATCATATTTACTGATAAAATAAGACACATTCTGTTCTATTTTGTCTTCCATTTGTCTGTATCAGTAAATATGATCAAGCTATTTTTTGGGGATCAATTTTTTTTATTATTTTTTAGCACCATTTATCATACAGGCATACAGAACAAATTCCACAATACGTGCCAGGTAATGTCAAGTGGTGCATAGAACAGTTAAACACAAATTGAACAAGAACAAAAACCCTCTCCCACCCCCACCCTCTGCAGTCTCAAGGAAAACAAAAGAAACAAACAGAAACCACACCTTGCCTAGTCACTCTCCTCTAGTTCTTGTGGGGCTGAGGTCATTAGGTCTGATATTTGTGCTGCTGCGCTTTCCCATAGGCTGATAGTTGATGATTTGGCTTTGTTAATCCTTGCTGTAGAGAGCTCAACATAACTACAGAGCTATATTCCTATCTTTATTCAAGAGCACATCCTTTCAATTTGAGAGCATTTCTCACTGACATTACGTTCAAATTTTGTAATAATTTCCCTCAAAGCCTTGCTCTCACACTCAAATAGTCACTGCTCATGCTTGGATTTGCTCTACTTGTGCTCAAACTTTCTGCTTGGACTCAGATATGTTGTTGCTTGGACATATTTCCTGCTCTCAGCTTCGGCCCTTCTCCTCACACAGCTTGAGTCTGCACACTTGCAAATCTTCTCCTCACGGATTTCTCCTGCGCAGATGGCTGTAATCTGTAGTCAGCCGTACAGTAGGTAGATCTGGAGCAGATGGTTGTAGTCTGTAGTCAGTCATACAGTAGGTAGATCTGGAGCAGATGGTTGTAGTCTGTAGCCAGTCATACAGTAGGTAGATCTGGAGCAGATGGTTGTAGTCTGTAGTCAGTCATACAGTAGGTAGATCTGGAGCAGATGGTTGTAGTCTGTAGTCAGTCATACAGTAGGTAGATCTGGAGCAGATGGTTGTAGTCTGTAGCCAGTCATACAGTAGGTAGATCTGGAGCAGATGGTTGTAGTCTGTAGTCAGTCATACAGTAGGTAGATCTGGAGCAGATGGTTGTAGTCTGTAGTCAGCCATACAGTAGGTAGATCTGGAGTAGTAGAATGACTTCTAGCTTTCATGGGTTGGTGATAAGACACTGTGCTGCTATGATACAGCAGCTCAACAGTGGTCGAGCCCTTCAGCCCCACCTGGTAGAAAAGAAAGTAAAACAACATACTTTTTTTCTGTTCAGTCTGCTTTGTATTAATTAAAAAAAAATAACCACTATTAAAGGAGCAAATAAGAAAGCATATCATTTCTAGATCTGTTTTTATTATAGTGGTGAAATTGTACTTAATATTACAACTTTTTAAACAGACTGATATGAATCCATCATTTTCAGACTAATGTTATATGAAGGAAAAGACTAAATTCTGATGAACAACACACAACAGTGTGCACTCCCGTTTCATGATGGGTGCAGGTGAAAGAGCGTCGACCATTCTGTGTACATTGTTGACATATACTAATAATAAAGCGATGGACGGCGGGAGTAAATACACTCAGTATATATATCTATGTCGTTACAGAGGAGCCGTCCGCAACAGACGTTCTAACGTAAAACGAACGCACCCTCAATGGGGCAGGGATCATTTCATTTCATTCACCAATAGAATGCCAGCTGTAGTGTTGACACACTACAGCTGGCATTCTATTGGTTGGGGGATTTTGAGAGGATTGTAAAACAAAAGAAACTGAGCGTGCAGGAGAAATCCGTGAGGAGAAGATTTGCAAGTGTGCAGACTCAAGCTGTGTGAGGAGAAGGGCTGAAGCTGAGAGCAGGAAATATGTCCAAGCAACAACATATCTGAGTCCAAGCAGAAAGTTTGAGCACAAGTAGAGAAAATCCAAGCATGAGCAGTGACTATTTGAGTGTGAGAGCAAGGCTTTGAGGGAAATTATTACAAAATCTGAACGTAATGTCAGTGAGAAATGCTCTCAAATTGAAAGAATGTGCTCTTGAATAAAGATAGGAATATAGCTCCATACATAGCTATGTCTAGGAAATACGATAACCACTGTTTTATACAAAGCGAGTGGGGGGGAGCCAGTGTTGAGTTATCATTTTCTTGGTTGCATGATCAAGCCATTTATTTAAATTTCTTCTCAAGACACTTTACAGATAGTGTAGGTCTAGACCACACATTTGGGGCAACAGTGGGGAGGAAAATCTTCCTTTTGGGCAGAAATGCAGCCATCTGCCGCTGCCGGTTGGGACATAGATACAGATATAGAGAATTATGATTCATAATAATTAGAACAGTTGGTATGATGAACGGTGGCAATTATAGTAATATAATAAAGATAATGGAATTATGACTAGAAATAATAGTTGTAGCAGTTCAGGGTTGCGGGGCATAGTAGGGCATAGCAGTGCGTTTACAGTCTATAATATACAGTCTAAGGTCGCAACGCAACAGTTTAGTGGGGCAACGAATCCACTTTTTGTGTAACCATTGCTGACTTGTATTCAACCACAAAGTGTATTTTCTATACAATTCAGAGGCATCGTGGCTCCGTCCAGAGCTTGGGACCGCCCAAGATGATTGTGATTGGTTTAAAGAAATGCCAATAAACCATAGCACATTTTTCTCCCATCCCAGAATGCTGTGTGGACTAGCCAGACCTTCCTTTGCAGCGCTGTGGAGGAAGGTCTGGTAAAGCGAGACTATCATCATTATAATAATAATAACAATTAAGCCGATTGTAAAGTTGCAAAATAATAAAAAAAAAAATATGATGCATTTACTGATATACAGACCCCCAGACAGAAACCAGCATCCTCCACTGATGTATTATTTTACAAAGTATATTTGTCACTTCTGTCATTGTGGTATGCCAACACACAGCATGCCAATCTCTCATTCTCACACCAAACTCAACATAAGAATGAGGCAGAAGCATCTCCTTCGCTGTAAAAAGACTGGGTCAGCCTGACGGGGGCAGAACACTCACTGATGGATTGGGAAGAATTGGCAGGGAGTTGCACCACTCCTATGGGGGAAATAAGGCAGCGCCTAGAGGCATACGAGAGAGAGAGAGGGAGGGAGGAAGGGAGTGCTGGGATACAGTGCTGCTGTGCTCTACGCATCAAGGACTTAGAGTGCAGATGACATGGTGATATAAAAGCAGGAAGTGTGTGTGTGTGTGTGTGTGTGTGTGTGTGTGTGAGAGAGAGAGAATGAGAGTTTGTATGAGTGAGTGGGTGCCTATGCCTAAGTACAGCAGGGTTGTTCATTAGTGATCTGGCGTGTTGTGCCCTTGTCTATCAACTTGACTGCCCACAAATTGCCCATCAGGGAATACTTAGGGGACTGGTTCTGAATTTCAACAAATTTCCAAACATATCAGTGTGAAAAGGGGATATCTGGGATTTATGGACTTCTAACTGCAGCTGCCGAGCAACCAGAGAAACTTTCTAGTGTCAAAATATCTGTTGGATGGAACCAGCACAGTATTAGTATACAGAGATTCCTTGTTGCAAAGCAGACATGCACACTTCAAAGTGTCTGAGTGTCTCGCCTATCTAAAGCAGACATAATCTACATTTTTTATAACTATGAAATGACAATTTAACAATTAATTGACAATGTGAAAGTAGTAAGGGTGAGTTCACACCAGCAAAAGGTAATCCGGCGATTCTCCGCAGGGTTGTGTGGCGGTGGGAGTGTCACTGAAACGGCTCATTTGTGTGACGTTGTGTTGTGTTCTTTAACCCCCCCCCCCAACATAGCACAAGTAGACTTTCTATTTCACAATTAATGTTTCCGTCGGTGGTTACCAGTTTGCAAGGATTTCACATGACCACAAGCAACATTAGAATTATACAGTAGAACTGTATAATGTAACAGTACTATGGGACTGACTGTCAAACTGCAGCAGTATCAGAGGTTAATAGCTGTAGTCCAGGTGAAAAAAGCAGAGGGGGGGATGTTTTTTGATCATGTACAACAAAACAATACATGCAAGAATTAAGAGTTCTGCATTTCCTCAATGTTATATAACATTTTAGAGGACTAACAGGCTAGAGGAGGCACCCTGTCTCATAAGATTCCATCATAGAATGTTGACATAGAAGAGGGGGGGCGCCGTGAGCGCAGAGCGAGCAGGTACGAGCGTACATGGGCTTCAGTTTGGTTTGAAATGTGCTGGGGACAGAGACGCATTCTTTTTTTTTCTCTCTCTTTCGCGCAGGTTATGTTTTGAAAGACGCTGTCCTGTAGCTTATTAATGAATAAAAACGTGGTTTAATGTACGTAAACAATGATCAATTAAATTAATTACTTAAAAATCATACAATGTGATTTTCTGGATTTTTGTTTTAGATTCTGTCTCTCAAAGTTGAAGAGTACCTATGATAGAAATTACAGACCTCTACATGCTTTGTAAGTAGTAAAATGGCAGTGTATCAAATACTTGTTCTCGCCACTGTACATTAAACCATGTTAAGCTTTTTCACGTTAAGCAGAATGTCCCGACAGGCAGAGTTGTGAACAGAGAAGCGTGCAGCCAGCGCAGCAGCAGAGCGGCTGTGTCTGTGCCTGCCCTGTGGGGATAGAGATTGTTGTGGATTGTTTGGCATCTGTCGCTCAAGAATTGTATGTGTTATGGACTTTTATTTATATATATATATATATATATATATATATATATATATATATATATATATATGCAAGCGTACGAGTAGTGAGTTGTCGTCTATGGAAAAAGATGGATAAAGCAAAAAAGCTGTCGGGGACTAAATATAGAAAAGGAGATGACATGTCAATGGATGGACAGCAGTTAAATAAGTAGATGGTGAAAGGCAACAGGTAGGATTTAAAGTGTGACATACAGGCTATAGTTCCATCTGTTGGGTGAGATGGAAGCTGTAATTACGGGGTCACATCTCTCTCTCTCTTTAAAGGTCTGTGCTAAGTGGCTCTCCGTACTTTTTAAAATCCAAAATGTGAATGTAATTTCAACAGCAGCACAACCTTACAGCATAATAGTTTTAGTTTAGTTTAGGCTGCTATATTTAACAGTGAGTTCATTTCATTCAGGTGTGAGGATGGTGGATCAGGAAAGACAGGGGACCAGTGATGACATCACGTAGAGATGAGACCAGTGATGACATCAGGTAGAGATGAGACCAGTGATGACATCAGGTAGAGATGAGACCAGTGATGACATCATGTAGAGATGAGACCAGTGATGACATCATGTAGAGATGAGACCAGTGATGACATCATGTAGAGATGAGACCAGTGATGACATCAGGTAGAGATGAGACCAGCGATGACATCAGGTAGAGATGAGACCAGCGATGATGTCATGTAGCGATGAGACCAGTGATGACGTCAGGTAGAGATGAGACCAGTGATGACATCAGGTAGAGATGAGACCAGCGATGACATCAGGTAGAGATGAGACCAGCGATGACGTCAGGTAGAGATGAGACCAGTGATGACATCAGGTAGAGATGAGACCAGCGATGACGTCAGGTAGAGATGAGACCAGCGATGACATCAGGTAGAGATGAGACCAGCGATGACGTAAGGTAGAGATGAGACCAGCGATGACATCAGGTAGAGATGAGACCAGCGATGACGTAAGGTAGAGATGAGACCAGTGATGACATCAGGTAGAGATTAGACCAGTGATGACGTCAGGTAGAGATGAGACCAGTGATGATGACATGTAGAGATGAGACCAGTGATGACATCAGGTAGAGATGAGACCAGTGATGACATCACGTAGAGATGAGACCAGTGATGACATCACGTAGAGATGAGACCAGTGATGACATCATGTAGAGATGAGACCAGCGATGACATCAGGTAGAGATGAGACCAGTGATGACATCATGTAGAGATGAGACCAGTGATGACATCAGGTAGAGATGAGACCAGTGATGACATCAAGTAGAGATGAGACCAGTGATGACATCATGTAGAGATGAGACCAGCGATGACATCAGGTAGAGATGAGACCAGTGATGACATCACGTAGGAGTTCTATTAGACCACACAGAACTAAATGTCCAGTTCAAGCTCCGAGTCCTGCTCACTTTCATTTCATTTTTCACTTTAACGTTAGTGTTGCTTACAGATGAAGTCTGGTTACTTCTAATGCCAAATCGAAATAATTTAACATTTTGTTATATGTTATTAGGCTAATCTTGCCATATCAAATGAAAAATGCATTTCTGTATCAAAACCCGGCACATGTGGGAAATATAACAACTCCAGTTAGATTGCAAGTAGCAGGAAACAAAAATCTAGGAGGAACAGTCTTTTTCAGTCAACACCTGTTGGTCAGAATACTGGTACAGCAAATAGTGACTACAGTGGAGACTAACGTTACTGGATTAAAACACATTTCAGTCAGTATTTTGTATTGACTTATATCAGAGAAATGTCTTAATATTTATCTGTACTATAACGCCGTTGTTTTGTTTAACTCATATCTCCTTGTGTGACTAACGTTAGTTTGACTCATCCTTCACAAGCAATCTAGCTCACACACTGCAGCCGACATGTCATCTGAACAGGCCTCGCAGCACTGTAACTAGCTAAGTTAGCTAAGTCTCGCAATGGGAGACTGAACAGCAGTAGGCCTGTCACACTATAGCCACATGTAAGTAGTGTAGTGAGTAGTGTAGAGTGCGCAGAGTGAAGAGGTTGAGAGCGAGGGAGACATGACCGGAGCGCAGCAGCGTCTAACTGCGAGCAGAGAAAGACATGCAAATACATTTAGTGTGCACGGAATAGTTTTTTGTTTACTCAAACTCAATTATTTTTTGCGAGTGTTAATTTTTGTTCAAAATGCAATGTAATGTCCTTGCAAAATATGGTTCTCTGTGCTCAAAACATACAATTACTCGCTCAGGAATGAGGCACATATATACAACGCCATATGTGACCAACAGGTGGTGTTAGTCTGTAGGCTGTAGCAAAAAGTCACTAAATCACTGTATCAGAACGGCTTCCCTCTCCCCTAAGAAGGCAAGTGCCACTTCCTTTATAGAGCTCTCAATCAGCCCTGGACTGTACTACTATCTTCCAGCGGTGAGTCTACCAAACAACTTTTTTAACCAAATCTGGACAAAGCTAGACACAGTTTGCACTCATTTAACACAAAAAAGAAAACTCTATAAGGGACGTAATTCATATCAATTACCCCTCAAATGCCTTAGCCAAACACATGGAAATTAACTACACACAGTCAGTGATGACATCATCATTACCATTTCTGCATTGTGGACCAAAAAAAGGAACAACGAAAAGGTGAGTATGAAGAACAAACAATGACCTGTTCAAACCTGCAACTTAATAAATCTAACAGAAACTAAACAGTGGTTGTGTGTGAAATGAATACTAAATAAAAAAACAGAGCAATGTGTAAAATAAATATGGACAAATGTACATAAGCCTAAGGGACAAGTGGTGAGTCCATCACCCACTTTATCACAATCTGCTGAATAAAAATACAATTATATTTATAATGAGTAGCCAATGCTTGGGTTTTAATGCAGCCGAGGGGGGGGTAAGTTATTTGCATCATTGTGTCAGACAGGAGATTAAGTCTAGTTGTGAATACTGTACACCTGTGTTGTGGGTGATTGGGTTAGATGAGACTGTTAAGGGTGTTCAGTAAGGGTTGGATAGGTTTATTGACTGCCAATTATTATGTATCTGTTGCAAATGTGCAGATATTGTTCTTGTTGTGATTACAGGCTGATTGCTACTTGTTCTTTACTTGAGTCTTTTCTTTTCATGTCACTTTCTACTTCTACTCCGCTACATTTCAGAGAGAAATATTGTACTTTTTACTCCACTACATTCATCTGTTACAGCTTTAGTTACTAGTTACTTTACAAATTAAGATATTTGCACACAAAACACATGGAGTTTATAAAATCTGATGTTTTATTACAAATTCAACTACCCAACAATATAAAGTAGCTGAAATGATTAGCCAATTAAACACTTAGTTGACAGAAGTGTTTGGATCATTTCCAGTTTCTAAAATGTGAGGGTTTTTCTGCATCAAGTACTTTTACTTTTAATACTTCCCTGATGATACTTACATACTTTTACTTACGTAACGTTTTCAATGCAGGACTTTTACTTGTAACAGAGTATTTTTACACTGTAGTATTAGAACTTTTACTTAAGTAAAGAAGAGAGATCTGAATACTTCTTTCATGACTGGGTACCAGGGCGCCCCTGTGAAGCTGTAATTTTAAGGTAGAATAGCTACATAATGTTGCTTTATCCCCCTGTGAAATGGCAATTTTCGTTTCTTTTTTCCAGCCCTTATGCTAAGCTAAGCTAACCTAACCTGTTGCGGGATCTAGCTTTATATTTAGAGCGCAGACATGAGAGTGGTATCAATCTTCTCACCTAACTTTTGGCAAGAAAGTGAAACATATTTCCTAAAAAGGACTATGATCAGGCAGGCCGTCATTTAAGAAAAACTCTAAGCAACTCAGATCAACACTGAGACGGGGACTGTGGACTGAATTATTTCAGAGAGAGACATGTAATGAGATTTTAATGAAAGTGAATGAAAGTTCTCATCTCTTGTGATGATGCCATTCATCAATTACTGTAGCTTACTAATGGGGTGGAAATTACTAATCCCTTTTTAACAATAAATCAGATGGAATTTTTCAAATCCATCCAAGTAAGTATGCATTTTGAAACTTGGAAAAAGCACTGCACCAAAAAGGAGCTGTTAATTTTATGTCTCAGATATGCCACACACATTATTGCACAGCTATATGAAGCTATCTTTATGGGCAGAGTGGCCTGCTGCTTTAAGAGCACCCTTTACATCATGTGTCAAACTGAAGGCCCGCCGGCTGAAACCAATACACATCCACGAATCCAAAAGTTCACAATACATTTTGACCTGTCTAGTTGGGCACCAAACCAAACAGACAGGAAACTGTTTTTCAAACTGCAACTATACAACACTCAAAGCAGAATTTGGTAGATTTGCCAACTTTGAGAGTCAGAAATTCCCCCAGAAGCAGAGAGATTTCATATTCAGACTGTGAAACAGGTTGCTGAGAGTCGACTGTGTGGTAGCCTGCTTTTAAAAATGGAATCATTGTTTTGCTTGATTTGCAAAACTCTATAATGGCTGAGGAACTTTTTTCCTGACTTTTGTAGGGCTTTATGTCGACCAAACTGTAAGTGAGAAGACTATATGTTAGGCCCTCTACCCCGGTGTAGTGTTGCTGCCCTGTCTCTCTCCTCCCCCCTTCCCCCGTGTGTTTTTTTATTACAGGAGTGGAGTCAGGTATGCAGGAGTCAAGGCCAGCTGCTACTCATCAGCCTCATCCTGCTCTGCTATATATACCCGGTTCATTCCTACACTCGCCGCCAGACTACTGTAAACTACTCTACCAGTCAGTTACGCGTCAGCTTTAAAAAAAAAAAATAAATCTTGTGACCTGATCTGTCTTTCTAATCCTGTTTTCCCTATACCCTAGTTGCTTGTCCTGCATACATGGCCCTGGATTCAACTGGATTTCTGGAACTCCCCCTGGACCCTATTGAAAACCTTTCCCCCGGAATCTCAGAATCTGCCAGATTTCTCAAGACCCCTCTGTCTGTTCCCTCGGATCCCTCACTGAACTTTGCCCCTAGCACATTTGAGTATTCAGTTTAATAAAACTTGTTTTGTTCACTTCCTGCACTCTGTCTCTGAAATTCTGCATTTGAGTCTGTTGTAGGAAGACTGCACGTCAGCTGGGGTTCCGGTCCGCTGGACAGCACAGGCTCTAGACTGCTGAACAGCGAGGACTCTGGTCTGAAGAGAGGTTGAAGTAGGGCATGGCGTCGGGAGCCATGTTGACCCTTTCCCCTTCTACGGCCTCCACGGGTCCCAGGGAATATGGCCAGGCGGGTCCCCACTAAAGGCGTTCAGGACCAGGAAGCAGTGGAAGCAGTAGGGCATACAGACAAGAGTTCTGGGGAAGCAGGCAAAGGGGCAGGCTGGGTCATGAACAGAGAACCTGTAGCCAAGATGCTAGCAGGCCAAGAAACAGGCAGGCTGGTGGGAAACCTTTCTGCCGGAATCTCAGAATCTGCCAGATTTCTCAAGACCCCTCTGTCTGTTCCCTTGGATCCCTCACTGAACTTTGCCCCTAGCACATTTGAGTATTCGGTTTAATAAATCTTGTTTTGTTCACTTCCTGAGGCTGAGGCAAAACCCCTCTGGAGGCTAAGCAGGACGGCGAAGACTCTGACGATGACAGTGAAAGCAGAGCCCCTCTGGCGGCCGAGCAGGGCGGCGAAGACAGAGTCTCTGGGACGTTGGACAACGGCAAAGTCTCTGGGGCGTTGGACAACGGCAAAGTCTCTGGGGCGTTGGACAACGGCAAAGTCTCTGGGGGAATGGTCAGCTGAGGCTCCGGGAGAATGGTCAGCTGAGGCTCCGGGAGAATGGTCAGCTGAGGCTCCGGAAGGCTGCACGTCAGCTGAAGCTCCGGAAAGCTGCACGTCAGCTGAAGCTCTGGAACGCTGCACGTCAGCTGGGGCTCTGGTCTGCTGCAAGTCAGCTGGGGCTCTGGAAGACTGCACATCAGCTGGGCCTCCGATCTGCTGCACAGCACGGGCTCCGGTCCGCTGCACAGCACGGGATCCAGGTCGAAGCAGGCAAAGGGGCAAGCTGGGTCATGAACAGAGGACCTGTAGCCAAGATGCTAGCAGGCCGAGAAACAGACAGGCTGGTGGGTGCTAGCTGGCCAGGAATCCGATGAGGAGCGGGTAGTTGACTGAAAGAAGCACTTGTAGAGCTATCAGGCTTGGATGAACACAATCCATTAGCAGGTGGAGGAGCTGGAGTGAAAATGAAGCTGATAGCCTAATTAGGAACAGAGTCCTTTAACCAAGGTTTTTCTGACACCTTCTCACGAGCTACAGACAAAATTGCCTCCTTCTGGCAATCACTGCTGGTCTTCCTCCACCTGGCTTTAAGCTCCACCAGGTCACAACCTAGCTCAACTAGTTCATCGGAAATAGTATCTGCTGGGTCCATGATTGTTCAGATCATTCTGATGTAGGAATCAGAGAATGTGAGACCCAAATGCAAAGACGGCAGGCAAAAGTGAGCTTGAGGATTTAATACCATAAAATCCATACAAACAAAAGGAATCCTGGATACAGCAGGCAAAGTAGTCCAAAACATAGTGGAAGTCAAAAACAGGAATCACAGGAAACCAGAACACCGAGACAAAAAGGGTAGACTACACATCAATCCAAAACAGAAAAAATGATCTGACACTAGACAAAGACAACACAGAGATTAAATACAAGAGGTAACGAGGTGAAAACAAGGAACAGGTGACATGAGGACATCAGGGTGGGGCAAACAATCACAAAGGCGGGAAAACACAAGGCAGGAAGTAATACAAGACATGACAAGGGAGAAAACTTCAAAATAATAATAGTAAAGACTACAAAATAAAACAGGAAAATGAAACATACACAACAATGACAGAGTCCAAGTCAGCTAACCTTAACACTATATGAGACACGCAATAAAACAGTCAAAGATATTTGTCTTTTTCAATTTAAATAAAGGCATATCAAACTATAACTGTCTGGCCCTTTTATGGGGATTTTAATTTTCCAGTGTGGCCCTTAGTGAAACTGAGTTTGACACCGCTGCTTTAGCAAGAACCAGGGGTGTTGATCTGTTGCTGACCCTGCCCTCTGTCCTCCCTGCAGCCTGGCAGCTGGAACTCCAGTAGGCTACAGAGACTAATTAAGAAAAACAGTGTCACATTATATTATACTATTACATTAAAAAGAAATTTGATATGAAGCACTTCAGCTGTGAATGTTCTATTAATTCTAATAACAGGTTTGTGGGTGTTAATGATTTTTTTTTTCGAACAAAAAATAAAGTAAAATACACTGAACAAAATTATAAACGCAACACTTCTGTTTTTGCCCCCATTTTTCATGAGCTTAACTCAAAGATTTAAGACTTTTCTATGTACAAAAAAGGCTTATTTCTCTCAAATATTGTTCACAAATCTGTCTGCATCTGTGTTAGTGAGCACTTCTCCTTATAGATAGGAGATAATCCATCCACCTCACAGGTGTGGCATATCAAGATGCTGATTAGACAGCAGGATTATTGCACAGGTGTGCCTTAGGCTGGACACAATAAAAGGCCACTCTAAAATGTGCAGTTTTACTGTATTGGGGGGTGGTCCAAAAACCAGTGCAAAGTTGCTGGATGTACACACTTTGCCTGAAATGACAACTGACAGCAGCAGAGAGAAGAACAGAATTAAAGCAGGGATGCCATGCTGTGATTGGCTCTGAAATTCATGGCCAATTCTGGTTTGTTTAACTGAAAAGTGAACGCCTTGAAACAGAGCTTCATTCGTAGAATTTCAATCTACCCAGGTTGCTAAAATCAAACAAACCAGAAAATTGACAAAGGAAATGACTTTGGTGTCTGTATTGGGAGTTACCAGGGACCTCATGTATAAATGTTGCTTACGCACGAAAGGTTTGCGTACGCTGGTTTTCACACTGGTGATGTTTAAAATGAACTTGACTAGAGAATGTGCAGGCCGTCATGGGAAGTCTTGTCTGGCTCTATAACGTGATGAAACTCACCAAACCTTACAAAATAAAGTTTCCACTTCAGTTACTGTCATACGTCTATGACATTGACTATTTCAAAAAAAGAATTACATCTGCTGATACTCCATAAAAGTTTGATAATTTATGTGAATAATTCACATCAAAATGCCTAAACCCAAACGGGAAATGCTATTAACTGTTTAATTCACCAACACTTAATAACTTCTGTTAAACATTAGGGTGTCAAACGGACGAAAATATCCCTCAGAAAATACATGTCACCAACTGTATATGGTTATATTGTACGCAGCCTGGATTGTTTACCGCAGATTAAATATGTTACTCGCTGTGCTGTGCAACTACAAGATTGGTGTGGAAAAATGCAGTTGTCTCTGTGAGACTCTCATCCATGACACAAAGGAAGCATGATACACGGATCCACCTCCCAAGGATGAAATGCAGTAACAGGTGGGCAAAATCACTCACGTGTGATGCTCAATTGATCTTGTGGATTATGAGTAAGTAAGTGAACAAGGTGCGGGAAATTAGGTGTAGCCTATAAAGGACGCGTAAAAGATGATGCTATACTTGATGCGCAATGGCGGCTTTGGCATTGCTCTAAGACATCACAAATAGCAGAATCTGGAGAGAGCGTGTATTCAGAGACCAAACTGATTTGCTGGGCCAATATGATGACTGGCTTATGAGTCGATTCAGGTTGCCAAGGTCTACCCTGTTGGAACTCTGTGCTGAGCATGGGCCGGCTTTAGAATGTGAGACAGCAAGGAACCACGCGTTACCTGTCCCCTTGCAGTTCCTCGCAACGGGGGCTTTCCAGAGAGAGCTGGCTGACCGGTCAGGCATTTCCCAACCATCCCTGAGCCGCGCCATGCCAGCTGTATGGAACGGTCTCATCCGTATGTCACCCAGGTACATAAAATGTCCCTTCACTGTTGGTGAGCTGGTCCCCATTTCAGGAAGGAGGTTTAACAAACTCTGAGTCTAACCCTGATCTCTGAGTTGATTTACCCTGAGATGGAAACTCTGAGTTTTCGGTTCCAGAACAGCTGATTTGAGTAGGTTCACGCACGTGCACCACCACAATAAAAAGGCAGCATGAATGGCGCCATGATACTACAATCCTGGCTGTCGGCTCTCTGCAGCGAGTGGGGCTACTGCTCTGTACCCCCCGCAACTGACGCTTGCACACACACAAACACACACACACAAACAACACACACACGGTGGATGCAGGAGAAAAAGGAGATGAGACGACACGATGACCTAAATTGAGGACAGCTGCGCTCGTTATTGTAAGTTAATGATAAGTTAAAGTCAGTACTTTATCAAACTGTATGAATGTGTCCCAGGCCAGGATAGGAAAATAACTAACAATGTAAAGATCAACAAGTCACTGACACATATGTTCAAATTTCATTCATTCAATAAATTACTATTTTTTGTCTTAAACCCACCAGCCATTTTCATATTCTACCAACATGTACAGCATCCTGAGCTTTTTTGGTTACTAAGAAAACTCAGCCCAGAGTAGTTTTATTCTCCCCAAAACAAGTTTCCTTTTTATTTTGAAAGAACTATACAAAAAAAAAATCGCAACTTTTTTGCAACTTTCACTGTCTCCCGCAACTTCATTGCAACAAACTTTTATCGCAATTATTTACAAAAGCTCCCGAGAAATCAGGCATTTTGGGCCGCAACAATCTCAAAAAAAGCTGTGAAATCTTGGAGGGACTGAAATAGGAAGTTATCTGAAAATTGAAAAGTCGGGGCTTCAATATCATCTCCCGACATATAACACCCTGCGAAGTAAAGCAGAAGTAAAGCAGCTTCTTCATCAACAGGATCGTCGACAAAAGGAAATGCCATGTTTTGAGAAAAAAACATTTTATAGTCTGCCTAACACGGTTAATAAACCAACCCTGTTTTTTTATTCATGCAGATAACAAACTGGTCTAAAATGAGCCTGATACAGACTGAATGAATGAATGAGGAAATGAAAGAGAGCTGTGTCAGAGGGAGGAGACTGAGAGAAGAAAACCTGCTCCCGACCAGGTTAGGTTCACAGGCTCAGTTACCATAGTAACTGACTCTGAGGTTAAGTTACCTTAGTAACTGACTCTGAGGTTAAGTTACCATAGTAACTGACTCTGAGGTTAAGTTACCTCTCTTTTTGAAACAGAAAACCCAGAGTTTCCCTCATCTCAGGGTTAACAAACAAGAGTGTTCACTAAACCTGCTTTCTGAAACGGGGCCCAGGCCAACACTAAACTGCAATGAGCCGATTTCTAAATGTAACCGGAGCCATCGACTGCACTCACGTTGCTATAAGGGAACCATCTGATAATGAATTTCCGTATGTGAACAGAAAACACTTCCACTCTATTAATGTGCAAGTGACCTCTGATGCGCAAATGTGTTTGACAAATGTTGTGGCACGATGGCCTGCCTCTACTCATGATTCATTTATCCTGCGAAATTGCAGTGTGGGGAACAGACTTCAAGTGGGGGCTGTACAGGATGGCTGGCTTATTGATAATAAATGTCATTTATAATCATTAGGCTACTGTAAAATAAGGCAATGATCTTGTATTGTCATCTGAGTATGTGGTTAATGTATACCCGTAGGTGACCATAATTACCCGTTGCAAACTTGGCTCCTCACCCCGCTCACAATCCCCCAGACTAAGCAAGAGCAACGGGACAATGATGTACATACTCAGGCTCGGTCAGTGATGGAGCGGACCACAGGGCAGCTGAAAGGCCATTGGCGCTGCCTGAATAGAACTGGTGGCATGCTACTTTACAGTCCACAGGTTTGTCGCATTGTGCTGCCATGCTGTGTGCTGCATAATGTGGCAAACAAACGTTGTGTGCCTCCGCCACAGGCCGAAGCAGAGATGGACGAACCCGACCCGGGGGCCCCTGAACATTAGGTCCAATGCAGCAGCCTTACAGCTTTGTTCAGAGGTCATACACAGAATGTGAAAAAGTCAAGACAAGATGCACATGCTTTTTAACCAGTTCTTTTATTGTGTCACATAAGTTAGTCAGACCATCATTAACTCGTCTTACTTCTTCCACTATTTCCCTCATGGTGTTCACAATTTTGTTCTGTGACTGCGCAGCCGATCCAGTGCGCGCTCTATCCCCTGCCGTGGAGGTGCTGGCCACAAATGGGTTCCCCCTCTCCTCCTCATGGCTCTCTCTCTTAATTTCAAGTTTCAAATTAGGACCATTTCTTCTTTATTTCTGCCACTGTCTCTGAACCCACAGCATTTATGGCCCTTGTGACAGTTTGCCACTCCGCTGACTTTTGTTTGTTGCTGATACCTGATGACAGGCCACCAAACAGAACACATTTCCACCACTGTTATTAGAACCCCGATCTCACAGTCTGTGAAATTTCTTTTTTGCGTGTTTAGCCATTGTAATTCAGAGAAAGAAATTACCTCAGGGGCGCATTTACATGCCATCTGCATATTAATTTATGGGAGGAGGCAAGGCGTGGCCAGTGGCTCGTTCATGAAAATCATTGTGATTTCTAAAGGAAAGGTGTGCAGGACCTGGCGCACGCCCGGTTTTATACATCTGAGGATTTCTGTGCGTAGGTAAGTTTTGGGCGCACGCCATCTTCTGGTATGAAAGCTGTGCTATCTTACATGAGGCCCCTGGTCTCCAGGAAGTGTGAATTGAAGCAAAAAAAAAAGCCAAAAAAATCTTTTATTGCATTGCATGATTTTTAAGTAATTAACTTGCATTTTATTGCATGACAAGTATTTGATACATCAGAAAAGCAGAACTTAATATTTGGTACAGAAACCTTTGTTTGCAATTACAGAGATCATATGTTTCCTGTAGTTCTTGACCAGGTTTGCACACACTGCAGCAGGGATTTTGGCCCACTCCTCCATACAGACCTTCTCCAGATCCTTCAGGTTTTGGGGCTGTCGCTGGGCAATATGGACTTTCAGCTCCCTCCAAAGATTTTCTATTGGGTTCAGGTCTGGAGACTGGCTAGGCCTCTCCAGGACCTTGAGATGCTTCTTACGGAGCCACTCCTTAGTTGCCCTGGCTGTGTGTTTCGGGTCGTTGTCATGCTGGAAGACCCAGCCACGACCCATCTTCAATGGTCTTACTGAGGGAAGAAGGTTGTTGGCCAAGATCTTGCAATCCTCCCCTCAATACGGTGCAATCATCATGTCCCCTTTGCAGAAAAGCATCCCCAAAGAATGATGTTTCCACCTTTATGCTTCACGGTTGGGATGGTGTTCTTGGGGTTGTACTCATCCTTCTTCTTCCTCCAAACACGGCGAGTGGAGTTTAGACCAAAAAGCTCTATTTTTGTCTCATCAGACGACCTTCTCCCATTCCTCCTCTGGATCATCCAGATGGTCATTGGCAAACTTCAGACGGGCCTGGACATGCGCTGGCTTGAGCAGGGGAGACCTTGCGTGCGCTGCAGAATTTTAATCCATGACGGCGTAGTGTGTTACAAATGGTTTTCTTTGAGACTGTGGTCCGAGCTCTCTTCAGGTCATTGACCAGGTCCTGCCGTGTAGTTCTGGGCTGATCCCTACCTTCCTCATGATCATTGACGCCCCACGAGGTGAGATCTTGCATGGAGCCCCAGACCGAGGGAGATTGACCGTCATCTTGAACTTCTTCCATTTTCTAATAATTGCGCCAACAGTTGTTGCCTTCTCACCAAGCTGCTTGCCTATTGTCCTGCAGCCCATCCCAGCCTTGTGCAGGTCTACAATTTTATCCCTGATGTCCTTACACAGCTCTCTGGTCTTGGCTATTGTGGAAAGGTTGGAGTCTGTTTGATTGAGTGTGTGGACAGGTGTCTTTTATACAGGTAACAAGTTCAAATAGGTGCAGTTAATACAGGTAATGAGTGGAGAACAGGAGGGCTTCTTAAAGAAAAACTAACCGGAATTCTTACTGGTTGGTAGGTGATCAAATACTTATGTCATGCAATAAAATAGGAAATAATTATTTAAAAATGATACAATGTGATTTTCTGGCCTAGCCAGTCTCCAGACCTGAACCCAATAGAAAATCTTTGGAGGGAGCTGAAAGTCCATATTGTCCAGCGACAGCCCCGAAACCTGAAGGATCTGGAGAAGGTCTGTATGGAGGAGTGGGCCAAAATCCCTGCTGCAGTGTGTGCAAACCTGGTCAAGAACTACAGGAAACGTATGATCTCTGTAATTGCAAACAAAGGTTTCTGTACCAAATATTAAGTTCTGCTTTTCTGATGTATCAAATACTTATGTCATGCAATAAAATGCAAATTAATTATTTAAAAATCATACAATGTGATTTTCTGGATTGTTGCTTTAGATTCCGTCTCTCACAGTTGAAGTGTACCTATGATAAAAAAAATGACAGATCTCTACATGCTTTGTAAGTAGGAAAACCTGCAAAATCGGCAGTGTATCAAATACTTGTTCTCCCCACTGTATACATAAGGCAGACTGCGACAAAAGAAAATACAGATAACATTAGCCACACAAGCTAAACCACCAGGAAACAGACTTACACAGGAAGCCAGGAGTTCCAACTGTACCACGCATGTAGACTGAACAATCTTGCGACAAGTGGATCACAGAGCCGGCCTTAAGTACTGCTGGGGGATGATTAGGGAATGAGCTTCACCTGACAGAGCCTGCAAAATAAGCCACGCCTACAACTCAGACACAGAGCAGGAGGGAGAAACATGAGGGATCACAAACAGGGAAACAAACAACGCACACAAACAAGGAGAGAAAAGGGCTGCCATGATGGCATCATGACAGCTCCTTATGCTTACTAAGTTAAATGCAGAGATTGAATCTCACTACATTGTACTGTGCGATTGTATGCGACAATTGATACATTTCTGGTTCAGGATATACAATCCTCTATTACAGACTCAAATCACACTAATTTCATAAGTCACAATCATTTTATGATTCGAAAAATTACTTTTTCATATTTAATAAATAAATTACATAAGTTATGAACCTGCTTAAAATTGTCTTCCAAAAATATCTTCCAAAATGCAACGCTTGTCTCCAAAATGAATTATGCTCAAAGGCTCATGGCATTTTCTCTGGTTTACCTGGGCGTAGTCCAGTGTGATTTAAATCGTCCCGCAGACGAAAATACAAAACTAATTGGCATGTGAATACAGATGCAAATACGGGGGGGCTGGGTTTGCGCTCTCCCTGTGGAATATTACCTGCCGTGACTGAGTAATGTGAAAAGTTTTATGTTTTATCTTATTCAAGTTATTTTTAAAAAACACATTATTTGGCAGTGGGCACATTGGAAAGTGTAAAATGTAAGGTTTCTGTCAACAATTTTGCCATGCTGGTATGATAAAAACTTGTTTAGCTATTGATCTAAATACATGACAAATATATTCTAATCCCGCTGAGTTTCGCCAGCAAAGTTCTTGACCCCAGGGGGTTAAGGGCCTGCCGCTTGAAAGCTTCATTTAGTGAACCTAGAGTTTGGAATATTCATCACAAAGAAAGGTAAAGCTCTATAATCAAAATACCTAAGGTTCCTCAAAATATAATTTTTACATACATTTTCCCCCTTCTTCTGAAAAACATTTTATAACCATAAATCATCCCAGCTCTGAGAATGCCACATACAGTCTCGCAAATGTAATATCTGCCTGACAATTGATGTTATTGAGGTTATTGCTGCCAGCTTGTGTTATTTCCTCAATTAGTTTTCCTGTTAAACAGTGGCACCCCCACAAACTTCCAAGCAGAACACGTCAGCCTAGTCAGCATGTAAAAACTGCTTCCAGCAAAGCTAACAAAGTGCTTTGAAAGCCAATGACTCAATCAGTTTAGGTTCAAAGAGATGCAAATTCAAATCTGCTTTATGGTGAGTAAATGCTGCTTAGCTGCTTTAAAGAATGCTGATTTATTACAGAGCATGATTTCATATAGACAAATATGTGTATTGTCATGATTGTTAGTTTCTGTTAGTGTTTCCTGTTTTATTTTGAAGTCTCTGTGTTCCTTCCTAGTCTTCTCTTGTTTTACTTCCTGTCTTTTGTTTTCCCGCCTGTTTGATTGTTCTGCCCCGCCCTGATTTGTTTCACCTGTTGTGTCACCTGTTTCTTGTTAGTCCTTGTTAACCTGTGTATTTAGTCTCATGTGTTATCTTGTCTGGGAGTATTAAGTTTCTGTTGTGTCTGAGTGGTCAAGGGCTGGCTTGTTCTGTACTGTTGTCTCTTTATATTTTTGTCTTGTGTTCCCTGTGGTTTTGTTTCCTGCCCAGGATTACTTTTGTTTGTTAGTTTTCCCTGCTGCTTTCAGGACACCTTTTGTTTGTTTGCACTTTATTTTTGCTTAATACATTTTCAAGCTTAATTTATTTTGCCGGCTCTCTGCATTTGGGTCCAAGCCTCACAGCCCCATTGTGACATGTTTAGAGTAGGACAGCTATTTCATAGGAATCCAGACAGAGGTTCATGTTGTTCGCCTCCCATAGGCCAACTGAGGGTAAAATAATTAAAAGAACATTCTTGTGACCTGAGGCCTGTACTATGAAGCGAGATCAACATGTCCTGGATTTCTTTCAGTTCCCCGGCTTTACCTAACCTAACACCTGCGGTCCCGCATAAGCTGTATCACAACGCTGGTTAACAACTAGTTCAGTCAACCCAGGGTTTCCCAATCCAGCGGCGCACGTGTTCACATAAAAGAGGCGGTGTTTGCACAGCACGACCAATCGCAAACATCTACCAGAGCCGCATATTTTACATAAGAAGAGGAAATTATAATTCTACATAAATATGAATAACACAGACAGTTTTGCAGGCAGAATGCAATACAGTTGCTGCTTCCTAAAACAGCAAGGAAAGCTGGCAAAAAAATAGCCAACGCTGTAGATGCGTAAATCACAATGCTTATTAATATCACTTCCCCATCAGTCAGGACCGAGATCTGACCATAATTACACTTGTGCACTTTCCATAAACTGCCGTTGCTTTAGCCTAGTATTTCAGTTGCAGCCCTGGCAGTTGGAAGCCATCATAATAGCAAATAAAATATATAAAAACATAATTCAAACTGATGTGCGCATTGGCAACACATGGCTCAACAAGCCGAGCCGATATGTAATTCCCTCCCATTACAATCTATATATTTAATAAATATACACATCAGGGAATGCTAATGGGGTTGTCGGTCTCTAAATGTTTTAACTTTTATGTGTGCAGTCCTTTCTCCCTCTCTCCCTCTCTCTCTCTCTCTCCGCCCACCAAGCTCTGCCTGAGTTCCTCTTCTAGGAACGGTGACGCCGTTATCAACCGAGTATTGATTGGTCAGTAGGCGGTGCTTTAACACCAGTTGATCTCTAATCTCCAACTTAACCTGCTCCCGACCAGGTTAGGCGTTCAGCATAAGTTACCACGGCGATTGTGATCCACCTTCGTAGTACAGAAAACCCTGGGTTGAACCTGAAGTTAGCTCGTTAACGCCAAATCTCGCTTCGTAGTACAGGCCTCAGGTTAGCTCAGTTGGTAGAGCAGGTGCACATATATAGAGGTTCATGCCTCATATATAGAAGTTCATTCCTCAGTTTATTTTCTTTTTTTCTTTTTGGGCAAATATTACATAATATTCTTGAAGCATATTGTAATTCAAGTGGTCTGAGAGAAAACTAGACTTCTGCACCTCCTCCTTGGTTTGTTTTTAGGCTTAAGAAAATCTAGCCCATGATGGAAGACTTTGGCCAATCACAGGTCATTTCAGAGAGAGCGTTCCTATTGGCTGTTCTGCAAATGCAAATGTGTGTACAGGTCCCTTCAGAGAAAGTTCTGCCAACCGTAGCCAAAGGCTCAGGGCAGCAGCTAATTCAACACTAAACTATCAGATAAGAGAGACTTTACTGCCATCCATCTAAAATAGAAACAGTACAGTACGTAGAGGAACAAAACTGTGTAAAGATGTAGTACAGTTTATTGTCCTGGCATTTGCTGTGAAGAGAGCTAGTCTGCTGGGGTTAGCCTTTAGCCTAGCCTAAACATTGGCTCGTTTGTCGTGTTACCTTTCCTCTCACCCAGCCTCCGGCGTCTCCTTGTTCAGATGGCAGCAGCGCCTGCTATGAGGACCAGAGGCCAAAGCCTACGGCTGCTATCCAAACAAGAGCGAAGAAACTTAAGCAGCAAACAAGCTAATTCAAGTTCATGTTTCTGTAGCTAGCTAGCGCCTCTAGCGCCTTTTTTGCAAACTGCCTACTGCAGCTTTAAGTAAAGGTACCACTATACTAAACTGTACTACACTGTAAAAATAGATCTACATTAATTTAAAGTGCTCATATTATGCTCATTTTCAGGTTCATAACTATATTTAGAGGTTGTACCAGAATAGGTTTATTTACAAAAAACACTACATATATATATATATATAAATAAATGTATGCAAACATACAGAACAGAGAAATACAAACTGCACAAGAACAAAAACCCTCGCCCACCCCCACCCTCTGCGGTCTCGAGGAAAAAAAACAACAACAAATAAACAAACAGAAATCACACCTTGCCTAGTCACTCTCCTCTTGTGGCGCTGAGGTAATTAGGTCTGATATTTGTGCTGCTGTGTTTTCCATAGGTTGATAGTCGATGATTTGGCTTTGTTAATCCTTGCTGTAGAGAGCTCAAGCATAACTATGTCTAGAAAATACAGCAACCACTGTTTTATACAAAGCGAGTGGAGGGCGGAGCCAGCGCTGAGCTATCATTTTCTTGGTTGCAGTTGAGCCAGCTAGCCAAATTTTCGTGTCTCCCAAGCAGGTGTAATTTAGAGTCATCATTAAGTAACAAAAAAATCGGGTCAGTAGGAATTCGACATCCTATCACATCAGATATTATTAATGTTGTTTTATTCCAGAACTCATGCACCTGGTCACACTCCCAGACCATATGCAGGAAAGTTCCAGTTTGTTCAGGTTGACAGAATGTGCAATATGGAGTTGGAATGACTTTAGAGACGTATCTCTTCTGGGGAGTCCAGTAGGTCCTATGACATATGTTGAAATGGATCTGCTGGTGATTTGGGTTCTTGGAACAGTGGAAAATGTCGTCCCAAACTGCCTCCCAATTAATGTGTTCCACTCAGGGCTCAGCTCTCGTTCCCATTTCTTTACTATTGAGAGTTCTCCTATGGATACTTGCATCAGTTTAGCATAGATCTTGGACACTAATCCTCTCACAGGAAAATCAACCAACCATTTAATGACTGGGTGTGCCTCAAGACTGTTTCCCCATGGCACTACATAACATTTTAGGGCTGATCTTAAGCAAAGATAAAAGAAGAAGGATGTCCTGGGGGACCTCAAAACTAGCATACCTTTCTCATTGAATAGCTGGTCTAAAGTATAAATACCTCTGTCACTCCACTGCTTACAAGCAAAGGGTTTGTTACCAGACATTAAGTGTGCATTGTGCCATATTTTTGTATTCAAAGGCCACTTATTGGTGTAGCATAGTTGCTCCTCCACCTGTTTAAAGTTGGTCAATGTGTTGGTGATAATACGGCCATAGGCTAACATACATTTTTTGTTTGTGGTACGTTGCAGGGTAGAGTGTAGAAGCCATTCTTTAACCATTTATTTTGTTTAATAATTTATTATAATAATGTTTGCCCTATTTTTCTTAAGTTGTGCCCTCTACAAGTCAAAAGGCATTAAATAGGAAGGTGCCGGGGGTGGAGGCGTGGGTGACTGGGAGCACACAGCTTTTTGACCTTGCTACGCAAACTGTTGCATGAACTGCTGCTCCTTTAGTTTAACAATATCCAGTCTGCCTTATAATTTATTTACCAGATAAAGGATCTGTACTATTTATTGAGTTGGAAGAAAAGACCATCTATTTTCTCAACTTTACTCTCTGATAGGTGATCAAACCAAATGTAATTTCACATTTCATATGTTCATAATGTGTTTTATAAAGGGCTATGTAGGATTTCAGATGTGAACTATTAGTCAGAGTGATGCAAAGAGGCCTCTGCGTGAGAAAATGGGATCTGATCCAGAGGTTGACATATAAGAGAATAACATAGAAAGAGGCCCTGATCGAACAGCTGTCCAGGAGTGTTATGTATTCTGTCATTCTGTAGTGAATAACATGTTTAGGCACAGTTAACCTATGACCTTTGGAGGGGCCTATATGAGATCTAAGTCTAACAGAATCTGGGAACAACATAGTTATGATGAATTTATGGATAAGGGTTGCCAGATGGGGTTTCCTGGTGGGCGGCCCCAGAAAGTATAAAATGTATGTCTATGATCTGAGAGACACTCTGAGTACATGCATTTTGTGTGTTACCTCCTTCAATGTTGTGTTGTGTGCAATATTGAATAAAGCTGTATTTAATCTGAAATCAGACTCGTCTCCAGAAAGAGAGAGCATCATCTCTCACTCTCTTGGATATGTTTTGGTTTATTGGAACAAACAAGCGTCAAAGATTCCCCCAGTCAACACCAAGGTGACAAAGAACAAACTCAGGACAAAATAGTCACTAAGGGACCGTTCGGTATTTATGGAATAGACCACCGGAGGAAAATAGGGGAGGGTCATGTCTTTTGATTGTTTGTTGAGGGGAGGGTCATCCAATTGTTTTTGTCTAGGGGGGAGGGTCACCCAACTTTTGTATTCGTGAGAACAGCAAAATTTCAAAGTGGCTTGTTTGGTGCATATGTATCCATGTAGCTCCATGTAGCTCTCTCAGTCTCGGCCCCTATCGCTAGCAGATGGGTCCCTCCCTGTTTACTCAGCCAGACAATTTGAGCTGTAGCTTTAGAGACCGTGGGATTTCCCAAACTGAATAAATCCCGCTCACACATATAAACACAAAACTGCTTTGCTAGCTCCATCGTGACTATAACTAAGACATCTGAGGAAATAAATATTTTATTCATTAGCATGATTGCCGTACTGTTTAGTTAAAAACATCCAAAACACCGTACGAAAACATAACGGACCAGACGCAAACTTTTATTTTGAAAAGTCAAAGCTTGCGGACTGCACCAAGCCGGGAGGGCATGAGACGGGAGGTCTCTAGGCTGCAGCCATACCCGACTCAAATATCCTTTCGGTCCCGGTGATATTATACATATATAAATGACTTTCGTTTTCAAGGCATTTGAGAAGGAAAGAGTGGTAGCATGCAAGCTCCCAAATGGAGTTTTGGATAATGTTGAGCTTTGGCAGCTTTACCTATATGCTAAAATATATAATGACTGAGGAAGCCTAGTGACGAGTCCATAGCAACCAGTGTTGAATTACCCAGTGTGCTTTGCTGAATGGTCTCAATGTTTTATTGTTTTATTTAGTGTGAATACTAGTTTACTAAATGAGTAACTTAGTATTTGACAGTCCCTCCATAAAAACGTGATTATGCGATCGCATAATTCAATGCATTATCAGCCAAAGTCCGCATATTTATGCGGGGGCCGCATTTTTCAAATACGCTGCTCTTTTACCGCATAAATTGCCGATTTCCGCGCAAAATATGCGGGGCTTTCATGATTTCATAATCCCCGCATTTTCGTTGCAAAAAAGTGACATATATGTTAGCAGAAAGTTGGAAAATGTTGCGTTACTTCACACAAGAGCAGCCATTTTCCCCTGTTGCCATGGGAACGTTATGAAGTGACGTTATGAAGAGATGTAATTAAGTGACGTGAACATCATCGAAGAGCTGCAAACCCCGCGATGAAGCCATGATGAAACTTTTTGTAAAGTTTTTGCATGTTCCCGCAATTTTTGCAAGTTCCCGCAATTTCATCGCATAAAATTGCATAAATATCCCGCATATTCCATCAAATCTTTTAAGAAAACGTGCCACAAAATCAAGGATTTTTGCTCGCAACAATCACAAAAAAACTCCGCATTTTTCTGGAAGGACTGATTTGAAGTAATGCAGGAAGTGTGCATTTAGTTTCCATGCTTATTGTGTTTCCACAACAATGTTAGTGAATAAATCTACTGAAATGCCCCCCCCCCCCCACCATAACAGAGGAGTGGGATGTGTAAAATGAGAATGCAGAGGTTTAGTCACATATGTCATGGTTGTAAAAAAACAATGGCTATCTGTATGTCTTTGCCAAGCGCAAACCAGTACAGAAGACATCAATAAATTGTGGGGGAGGGTCATCCCATTTTTCCATATCATTTTGGAGGGTCATCCAAAATGTATTGCTGATGAAGGAACGGTCAGGTCAATTTTGACTAAAGGTCCCAAAACTCCTCCGGTGGCCCCTGAAATAAATAACGAACAGTCCCTAAATAGAGTATTTTAGCCTAGGCTGTTTATTGTTCCAAATATACTGCCGAATTACGGTATCAAGTTTTTTCCAGAAATGTATTGGTGGGGGTAAGGGAATCATTATACTTAAGAAGTTCACACGAGGAACTATGTTCATTTTAACAACAGCAATCCTGGACCGTAGCGATGCTGGCAGCGCAGACCACCAATGCTAGATCCCTTTGAACACTACTTAATATAGTTTCATAGTTGTCCTGGACAACTCGCTGTAGCGATGCGTGTATGGTAATGCCCAAATATGTAATTTTGCTTTGGGTTGGTATTGTACCACTAATAGCTGATGTCACCTGTCTGTTATTCAATAGAAAAAGATTAGATTTATTCCAATTAATTATATAGCCGGCAAGCCATTGGTTGAGACTATGGCCGTGGGATTTGCATATAAATTACATACCATGTCAATGAAGTTGGCCCCCAAACCAAGCCTCTACTTGCCACAAGTAGTTCCACTTTCGGCGGTCAAAAGCCTTTTCCACGTCTACTGATAAAACTGCTGCTCTTGTTGGAAGGTTTTTGGCTTCTTCTATTACATGAAATAGTCTGTGTACATTGTCTGCAGCGTAACGCTTGGGTCTAAAACCTGATTGGTCGGGGTGGACTAGCTTCTCGATAAAGCGTTCTAGGCGTAGTGCCAAGACTTTGGAATAAAACTTAATATCAGTCCCAATGAGGCTGATGGGCCTGAAATTTGAGTAATCCATAAGATCTTTGCCCTTTTTGGGTATGACAGAAATTAGTGCAGTGTTGGTTTGTTGGTGGAAAGTACCCTTCTCTACGGCTGAAGTTAAAGCTTGTAAAATGGTAGGTCCTAATATGTCAAAATACTGTAGAAGTTCTGATGGAATTCCATCCAACCCTGACGTTTTCCCTTTTTTAGCTGTTTTTAATGCTGATTTAAGTTCCTCTAACGTTATAGGTTGACCCAGTTCTTCTGCCTCTTCTGGGTCAAGAAGAGGCAGGTTTAGTTATTTTAGGAACTTCTGGCCCTGTGTCGGATCTGAGTTGCAGGAGGACTCATACAACTTTGAATAGAAGGATTGAAGAGTGGCGCTGATATCCTTAGGATTTGTTGAGATACCTCGGTCTGTGCGGATGCTGTTGATAGTAGCTCTGGACTCGCTTTGTTTTAATTTCAGAACAAGCAATTTGCTTGGTTTCCAGCCATTAAAATAGTAATTTTGCCTCACTCTGTGCATTATGAATTCAGCTCTTCTTCTTAGCAGATCATTCAGCTCTGTTCGACTTGTGACTAGAAGAATAAGCCCAATGTCTATGTTCTTCCTTCTTAAATAGTCCAGGAATTTAGCTCGTTTGATCAGCCCATTCAGTCCCCTGATGTTAACTGAAAGGATTGAAAGCTCAGCCATCCTCAAAATTAACACGTATATGTCTTGAGTACCCTACTGGAATTCGCTGGTAAATTTGTAGCAACGGGTGAACTGTTAGAGCTAAGCGAGCGTGTGGTAGAAACATAAAAAATAAAATAAAAAGTAAAATAAATCCCCTAACCCTCTGAGACCGCAGGCCCCCTTCCCTCTCTGTAAGATATGTGGCCGCATCAAACGCAACTCGCACAAAACTCCAGCTCAAAACTGCCCCTCCTGTCTAAAGTCATAGGTTAATTGAAACAGGTCTAGTGCACTCTTATGTTAAACATGAACAATGTTACAAAAACCTTAGAACTAGGTCTCAACCATCTATTCTGAAATAGGCTATGTGAAAAACAAACCAGCCATGTAGGAGAAGTAAACATAGATTATAGGATGAATGTTCATCATGTTCTTTCAGTCTATTTAAATGTTTCTTTACAGCGTGGTTCCCAAACTCACATACTACGTTTCAACCAGCTGTTAAGTTCTGAAATAGGCTATGTAAAAAGCACACCAGTCTAGTGAGTAATAAACATAGATTATAAATTGAACACTTTTCAGCCTAATTAAATGTTCCTTTAAAGCTTAGCTTTCAAACTTATATACAGTGTCCTCGAGTTAAACTTGGACAGTGTTCCAGACACCGCTAATCCGCAGCGGCCGGGTCCGCCAGCCCCGACTCCAGCACCAGACAAGAGGTCCCCTCGCCATCCTCTGGGTCCGAAGACAGCGCCTGGTCTGGCCGTGAAGCGGCTCGCACGGACGTCACGTCATCCTCCATATCCAGCTCCCGACAGAACATGTCCGCATCCTTGGCGGTAGTGAATGTGAGCGTTGTCCCTCTGCGGGTCACTCTCATGGTGGCCGGATAAAGAAGAAAGTTTGGGACGCCTTTAGCATGTAACTTACGCTGTACACCCATAAATTCCTGATGAAAGCACTGTAGTCAGGCTTAAAGCCCCTGCAGGCATTCCACTAAGTCACTGTGGTAACAAATAAAATTATTGACATTGAATAAGAAAGAATAGACCTGGTTTTTAATAAAAATGCAGAGGTGGGCGCGGAGCCTCAGTTCTGAGCAACCATTGCGATCGTAGGTCATGTGACCTCCCCAAAACACTATTTCTGTTGTACTGCACATTGCTGCAGCTCCTCTTTTCACCCTGTGTGTTGAGCTCTCTGTTTTAGCTACAGAGTGAGGCATCTCACTTCTTTTTTTTAAGATCAAATTTTTATTATTTTTCCATTTTAAACATACAAGACAGACTAACACACTTGAACAAGAACAACCTAGGTACCCTGACAGTACCTAGGTAAGGACTACTAGCCAGTCAGAAGCAGAGTATGAGGGCATGCCCTGACAGTACCTAGGTAAGGACTACTAGCCTGTCAGAAGCAGAGTATGAGGGCGTGCCCTGACAGTACCTAGGTAAGGACTACTAGCCAGTCAGAAGCAGAGTATGAGGGCCCTGACAGTAGCTAGGTAAGGACTACTAGCCAGTCAGAAGCAGAGTATGAGGGTCCTGACAGTACCTAGGTAAGGACTACTAGCCAGTCAGAAGCAGAGTATGAGGGCGTGCCCTGACAGTACCTAGGTAAGGACTACTAGCCAGTCAGAAGCAGAGTATGAGGGCGTGCCCTGACAGTCCCTAGGTAAGGACTACTAGCCAGTCAGAAGCAGAGTATGAGGGCGTGCCCTGACAGTACCTAGGTAAGGACTACTAGCCAGTCAGAAGCAGAGTATGAGGGCGTGCCCTGACAGTAGCTAGGTAAGGACTACTAGCCAGTCAGAAGCAGAGTATGAGGGCGTGTCCTGACAGTACCTAGGTAAGGACTACTAGCCAGTCAGAAGCAGAGCAGGAGCGTGTGCCACACTAGCAGCTTTGGGCTTTTTCTCTTTGTAACCCTATAACGTGGACAAAACGATATATAACACAATAAAGGAAGGGGAAAAGCCAAAAAGCATAATTTGAGCACTTTAAGTAAAAGTTTAAAAGTAAAAGTAAATAAGAAACATTTCTTCTTTTGAGCATAAAACTTCTCTCATCATATTGTTTATTTTGATGTTCTGAACACATGATGCTCGTTAAAGGTTCACAGGACGAGTTTAAATTCCATTTGAATGCAACATAAGACAGATAGTACACGAGCTGTGTAGACTTTCAGACCAGATCATTAAAAGTATATCTGTGCTGTGTTCTGTATCTCAAATTATCTGCCAAATTATCTCTCAGAATATTCAGTTTTCTGATCTGCCACCAATGAAGTTAAGGTTTGGTTAAAGAGCACTTTACACTTATTTGAAATAGTAAATTAAATCAGTGAGTCTGTGGAAGTAGTGACAAGCTTCATATAAACGCTGGCCAACAATATCCCTACAGTGATTTCTGAACCAGAAACCATTAATGGATCCATTTGCACTGCTTTGGGCGTGCATGCTGCTGCTTGCAGCTGCACGACTGCGTCCTACATGCTGAGGAGTGCAGTCAAAGTTATTATTATTATTATTATTATTACCATTAGCACATCCTCTAGAGCAGAGATCTTCAGCAGGGGGTCCGGGATCCCTGTGGGGTCCTCAGAGTTACTGCAGGGGGGCCACCAAATTATTTGTAGTTTTTTTTTTAAAGTTTAAAAAAAACATCTAAATTGTCTTAACATTAATCTAACATATTATTAGCAAATATAAATCATCCTATTTGTGGGGGGAAAAACACTGATGATAGGCTTAATGGCTTATAGGTAGTCACTTAGGCCATCCACAGATCCAGTTCATCCTAAGGATTCAGAATCAGAAAGGGTTTTATTGCCATGTTTTTTAACACATACAAGGAATTTGTTTTGGTGTTGTTGGTGCACGTCACACATTCTCTAGATGGAATATTAAACAATATATAGGTATAAGTATAGGTATAAACAATATAAGTATATGTACACAGTATGTATTAAATTAAATTAAAAATAAAGATAGAAATAAAAATAATATATAATATATATTATTATTATATAATATATAAAATAAATAAAGAGCAAAGAGCATTACAGCAGAGAGAGAACAGTAGCATGTAGAGCCGGGGTGGGGGTGGAGAGTCAGGGTGGTTTCCGGGCCTTGTTAATAAGGCTAGTGGCGGAGGGGAAAAAGCTGTTCATGTGACGTGAGGTTTTGGTCCTGATGGACCTCAGCCTCCTGCCAGAGGGGAGTGGCTCAAGGAGTTTGTGGCCGGGGTGGGAAGGGTCAGCCACAATCTTTCCAGCACGCTTCAGAGTCCTGGTGGCATAAAGGTCCTGGAGCGGCGGCAGATTGCAGCCAATCACCTTCTCTGCAGACCGAATGACACGCTGCAGTCTGCCCTTGTCCTTGGCTGTGGCAGCAGCGTACCAGATGGTGATGGAGGATGTGAGGATGGACTCAATGATGGCTGTGTAGAAGTGCACCATCATTGTCTTTGGCAGGTTGAATTTCTTCAGCTGCCGCAGGAAGTACATCCTCTGTTGTGCTTTCTTGACGAAGGAACTGATGTTCAGCTCCCACTTGAGGTCCTGGGAGATGGTAGTTCCCAGGAAGCAGAAAGACTCCACAGTGTTAATTGTGGAGCCACAGAGGGTGATGGGTGTAGGTGGGGCTGGGTTCTTCCTGAAGTCCACAACCAATCTCCACTGTCTTTAGAGCGTTGAGCTCTAGATTGTTTGGTTGCACCACTTCACCAGGTGGTCAGCCTCCCACCTGTAGGCGGACTCGTCACCATCAGAGATGAGTCCGATGAGGGAGGTGTCGTCCGCAAACTTCAGAAGCTTGACGGACTGGTGACTGGAGGTGCCGCTGTTGGTGTACAGGGAGAAGAGCAGAGGAGAAAGAACACAGCCCTGGGGTGATCCAGTACTGATGGTCTGTGAGTCGGAGACGTGTTTCCCCAGCTTCACATGCTGCTTCCTGTCAGACAGGAAGTCAGTGATCCACCTGCTTCATAACCACAGAGGTCAGGGCGACAGGTCTGAAGTCATTAAGTCCTGTGGTCCTTGGCTTCTTGGGGACAGGGATAATGTTTGAGGTCTTGAAACAGGCTGGCACGTGACGTGTCTCCAGTGAGGTGTTAAAAATGTCTGTGAACACTGGAGACAGTTGATCAGCGCAGTGCTTCAAGCTTGATGGGGAGACAGCATCCGGTCCAGCAGCTTTCCTGGGGTTCTGACTCCTAAAGAGTCTGTTGACGTCCCTCTCGTGGATGGAGAGAGTCGTCACTGAGGTGGGAGGGGGGTGGAGGGGGGGGCATTTAAGGAGGGCATTGGTGGGGGGGCCCAGGACCCTGTTGAGGTGGGGGAGGTGATGCACAGTGGCTGTAGCTGTAGGGAGGTGTCATGGGGGATGGTGTCAGGACTGTCCTTTTGTCTTTCAAATCGACAGTAGAACTCGTTCAGGTCGTTGGCTAAGTGTCAGTCATTGAAGGAGTGGGGGGTTTTAGGCTTATAGGTGGTGATCTGCCTAAGTCCTTTCCAGAATGTCCAAGTGCAGCACGGGGGACTGCGTGATAAGCATCCCTTATGGTCGGGCATTTAATATGCTGTCTATATTTAGGGAGTTCATGAGTGAGGTTCCCTTTATTAAAGTCACCAAGGACAATAACTAGGGAGTCCGGGTTGGTCCGCTCCACGCACTGTATCTGGTCGGCGAGCATGCGCTGCGCTTCCTGCACGTTGGCCTGCGGCGCGATGTAAACACCGACCAGAATGAATGACGCAAACTCACAGGGTGAATAAAAAGGCTTACAGTTTATGATGAAATATTCCAGGTCAGGAGAACAATGCTGCTGGATCACTGTCACGTCGTTGCACCAGCCGCTGTTGATGTAGAAACAGATTCCTCCACCTTTAGTTTTGCCGGAGAGGTCCGTGTCTCTGTCCGCTCTGAAAAGCTGGAAGCCTGCCAGCTGCAGCGCAGAGTCTGGTATTAATCCACAGAGCCCCGTCTCCGTGAAGCACAAAACAGCAGATGAAGAAAAGTTTCTCACCAACAGCAGTTGTAATTCCTCCAGTTTGCTGGGCAGTAAGCGCACGTTAGAGAGGAATATTCCCGGTAACGGTGTGCGTAATCCTCACTGGCGGAGACGCACCAGCGCACCGGCCCGTTTCCCTCTCGCTGCGCTGTTACGCTGCATGAGCAAAGGTGAGCCCACCTTTGACCAGAATGTCCAATTTCCAGTGAAGGGAGAAGAAAAGTGGGAAATACAGTGGGGAGAACAATTATTTCATACACTGCAGATTTTGCAGGTTTTTCCACTTACAAAGCATGTAGAAGTCTGTAATTTTTATCATAGGTACTCTTCAACTGTGAGTGACGGAATCTAAAACAAAAATCCAGAAAATCACATTGCATGATTTTTAAGTAATTAATTTGCATTTTATTGCATGACATAAGTATTTGATACATCAGAAAAGCAGAACTTAATATTTGGTACAGAAACCTTTGTTTGCAATTACAGAGATCATACGTTTCCTGTAGTTCTTGACCAGGTTTGCACACACTGCAGCATGGATTTTGGCCCACTCCTCCATACAGACCTTCTCCAGATCCTTCAGGTTTCGGGGCTGTAACTGGGCAATATGGACTTTCAGCTCCCTCCAAGGATTTTCTATTGGGTTCAGGTCTGAGACTGGCTAGGCCAGAAAATCACATTGTATCATTTTTTAAATAATTATTTCCTATTTTATTGCATGACATAAGTATTTGATCACCTACCAACCAGTAAGAATTCGGTTAGTTTTTTCTTTAAGAAGCCCTCCTGTTCTCCACTCATTACCTGTATTAACTGCACCTATTTGAACTTGTTACCTGTATAAAAGACACCTGTCCACACACTCAATCAAACAGACTCCAACCTTTCCACAATAGCCAAGACCAGAGAGCTGTGTAAGGACATCAGGGATAAAATTGTAGACCTGCACAAGGCTGGGATGGGCTGCAGGACAATAGGCAAGCAGCTTGGTGAGAAGGCAACAACTGTTGGCGCAATTATTAGAAAATGGAAGAAGTTCAAGATGACAGTCAATCTCCCTCGGTCTGGGGCTCCATGCAAGATCTCACCTCGTGGGGCGTCAATGATCATGAGGAAGGTAGGGATCAGCCCAGAACTACACAGCAGGACCTGGTCAATGACCCGAAGAGAGCTCGGACCACAGTCTCAAAGAAAACCATTAGTAACACACTACGCCGTCATGGATTAAAATTCTGCAGCGCACGCAAGGTCTCCCTGCTCAAGCCAGCGCATGTCCAGGCCCGTCTGAAGTTTGCCAATGACCATCTGGATGATCCAGAGGAGGAATGGGAGAAGGTCGTCTGATGAGACAAAAATAGAGCTTTTTGGTCTAAACTCCACTCGCCGTGTTTGGAGGAAGAAGAAGGATGAGTACAACCCCCAAGAACACCATCCCAACCGTGAAGCATAAAGGTGGAAACATCATTCTTTGGGGATGCTTTTCTGCAAAGGGGACATGATGATTGCACCGTATTGAGGGAGGATTGCATACATGGCCCCATCCATCCTCTCCTCAATACGGTGCAGTTGTCTTGTCACCTTTGCAGAAAAGCATCCCCAAAGAATGATGTTTCCACCTCCATGCTTCACGGTTGGGATGGTGTTCTTGGGGTTGTACTCATCCTTCTTCTTCCTCTAAACACGGCGAGTGGAGTTTAGACCAAAAAGCTCTATTTTTGTCTCATCAGACGACCTTCTCCCATTCCTCCTCTGGATCATCCAGATGGTCATTGGCAAACTTCAGATGGGCCTGGACATGCGCTGGCTTGAGCAGGGGGACCTTGCGTGCGCTGCAGGATTTTAATCCATGATGGCGTAGTGGGTTAGTAATGGTTTTCTTTGAGACTGTGGTCCGAGCTCTCTTCAGGTCATTGACCAGGTCCTGCCATGTAGTTCTGGGCTGATCCCTCACCTTCCTCATGATCATTGATGATCCACGAGGCGAGATCTTGCATGGAGCACCAGACCGAGGGAGATTGACCGTCATCTTGAACTTCTTCCATTTTCTAATAATTGCGCCAACAGTTGTTGCCTTCTCACCAAGCTGCTTGCCTATTGTCCTGTAGCCCATCCCAGCCTTGTGCAGGTCTACAATTTTATCTCTGATGTCCTTGCACAGCTCTCTGGTCTTGGCCATTGTGGAAAGGTTGGAGTCTGTTTGATTGAGTGTGTGGACAGGTGTCTTTTATACAGGTAACAAGTTCAAACAGGTGCAGTTAATACAGGTAATGAGTGGAGAACAGGAGAGCTTCTTAAAGAAAAACTAACAGGTCTGTGAGAGCCGGAATTCTTACTGGTTGGTAGGTGATCAAATACTTATGTCATGCAATAAAATCATCATCAATCATACAATGTGATTTTCTGGATTTTTGTTTTAGATTCCGTCTCTCACAGTTGAAGTGTACCTATGATAAAAAGTATAGACCTCTGTGCTTTGTAAGTAGGAAAACCTGCAAAATCGGCAGTGTATCAAATACTTGTTCTCCTGTTCTATAGGTAAGGTAGTCACTAAGGTAGCCATCCACAGATCCAGTTCATGCTGAGGATTCACTGTGCCACATGTATGTGTTAGTAAGTTAGTCAGTAAAACATAATTCATAAAATCATGCCAATAAGTATTATGCTATTTTAATAGCTTAGTATTTTATGCAAAAAAAATTGTATAAAGGCTTTACGCTGCCCTGTAAGTTATTGTAGACCTAGTTAATATGCAACTTAATTTTATACAATATATGTAGTAGGGGAATCCTGATCAGTCTCTCTTTCAGTTAAGGGGTCCTTGACTCAAAAATCCCAGCAACCTTTTTTAATCTCTAAATGTTCATATTTACTTCAAATACCTTAAACTACAGCCACCGTCAATACATTGCCATTTTATTTAAAAAAAAAAAAATGCTGACTCTGTTTGAAGCATGTGGGGAAACAGAACCGATTATACTTTCAGTGTATTTAATGCATTTGATTATAAACTAATTTCTGGATGCAAGTCTGAAAAACAATGTATATACATGTACATAACACTTAATGGCTCTGAAATATTAAATGTACACTTGCCTGGCAATACATCATCAACATATTCGATTGAAACTGCATTCAAACAAAATTTCAGGTAGCTGGCATTCATGGAGCCAGACAGAACGCAGGGGATAAAATGTGAAAGGTTTTCACGTATCAACACATTAGAGGTTCGTTATATCTACAGCTGCAGAAGATAATACAGGGAAGGTTATCCACAGAAGATTACTTCAACAATTAATTTAATTAAACACAACTAAATTCTATGACTTCTCCAAAACTTTCAAGGAGGTTTCCAGGTTTTCCAGGACCTTGGTAACCCTGTTGGAACAGTAACTGTATTACACTATAAGCTGATTATGGTCTCTGTCTGTAGTGTTCATTGCAACAGTAGTTCTTTGCCTTTTTTCAGAGAGAACTAACACATTCTCACTCCCATTACATCAAAAAGTGAAGCTTGGTCAGGTGCCTTTGGCGTTTGTTATTTAGGAAAAAATATTTTACATCATATTTTGATGCGCTTGGTTGTGACTCTTGGCGTCACTTTTTGAGGCTCTGGGTCAGGGCGTAGGTTTAACTGACATGCAGCAATAAAACGGGACAATAAGGTTTAGGAAAAGATGGTGGGTGGGGTTATTAAATGTATGTTTCAGTGACATGCAGGACAAGAACGGCAGTCTCCTGGGTGAAAGTCCTGTGTTGTTTGACCCATCCACCACCCCAACCTGCCTCCTTAAGCAGATTTTGGGTCTTTTATACTACTCGCTACCGCTGTCGCTCTCAATACTACGTCATCTTATAGCGCTGCGGTCGAGCTGCTGCTCTGCCCGGTGCGTTCTACACAGACGCTAAAGGGGGATTTCTGAGAGCCACTGAGCAAGCGTAGGTGGCGTCTTATTTTATGAGTTGGGAGTGAGAACGGGTTGAGAAAACAGTGTACATCCATCCTCATCTGGATTAAACAAAGCAAAGCAAGCGCAGAGCAAAGTCATACTCACTCTGATCTGGGCAACCCCTTTCAATTAAGAAATAACAGAAATCAACCAGCATTGGATTCTTTCTGACTTCCACAAATTATGGAAATCAAATGAAAAAATACTGTCTCTGGTGGTTATTAGTATTAAGCAGAAACATGGTTACATATATAACTCGTTAGGGGATGTGATTCCCAAAGAGAAATTGAGAGTGAGTGACTAACAGCGAATTGGTAGCAGTTATGCTTGTATGAAATGTGAGCCATTATGCCACACTATGCCATTATTTAGACAGCTGTATCGATTAAAACACAATTGAATAATGCGGCTGAAATGTGTAAATGGGGCGTAATTAGATAGAACTGCACTCTAGGTTTAAAATACTTGGTTAAAAAAAAAATCTGGTCACTATTTTGAAAAGGGTTAGGAAACTATTTTGTCCAACCAACAACTTTCCATGAACCATGGTATTCGATGTAAAAGCCCAACGCGTTCTTAGTCTGAACTCGTAAAATGCGGACACTTGGGCAGTGGCTGTCAGCGTCAGATACAACGCAAACATCACCCTTCAACGTGTGTGTAGAACGCAGAGCAGCAGCTACACAGCGCTTGAAGATGACGTAGTATTAAGAGCGACAACGTAGCGAGTAGTATGAAAGCCCAAAATTCTGTGTGGGGAGGATGGCTGGGATGGTGGATGGGTCAGACAACACAGGACTTTCACCGTGGAGACAAACATACATGTCACGTGTGTTACTGTTCCTAAACCCATCAGTTGCTTTCTAATTTTCCTAAACCCAACTGCCTTTATTGTCCCGCATGTCACGGAAACGTACCTTTGATAAGCCCAGCCACGATCTTTTCCTAAACCTAACTGCGTCAAAAGTGACACTTTTAGATAAAGCGCGTTTAGATATGATGCTAGAGGAGTTAGTGTCAATAACAACGCCAAAGGGCGATGGAAGTGAGAATGTGTTGAAAAGCCAGATACATTGTTATACGCAGTCATCCACCCTGACCCAGTGTTGTAGTGGAGTCCAAGTCGAGTCTCGAGTCCCCAGTGTTCGAGTCCGAGCCCAAGTCCGAGTCACCAAAGAAGAGTCTGAGTCGAGTCTGAGTCGAGTCTGGAGTCCTCAGTCCGCGAGTCCAAGTCAAGTCACGAGTCCAGAGAATAGATTCTCAAGTCGGACTCAAGTCCAGAGAATAGAGACTCGAGTCGGACTTGAGTACTCCATCACTGCCCTGACCTCCTCCTTAAAAGGTTTTGCTACTTCCTATAGATTATTTCACACAATGACAGCAGGTAACTTGTCAAGAAAATGTAAACAGAAGATACTGTAAGTGTTTGAACAAACAACCAGTGCTGTCATTTTCCTGCTGCAGACTGATAACAGCAAAGCACCTTTCCATCAGGGTATTCACTAAAAAAAACAAAAAGGAGAACTATTTTACAACTTCTGGCTACATATACAGTATGCCAGTGGTTTCCATTGTGGGGTCCGGGGACTCCCAGGGGTCCTTGATGGGGTTCCAGGTGGTCCCCAGCAAAAGTGGAATAATTTATTTGCACTATAATTCCATTCCTAAGTAACACAATGACAGAATGTATGTTCTTGGTCATGTGTTTCATACACTTTCTGTAATAAAACCTCTAAAAGCAAAACTCCTTCCAGATGGGCGACCCTGGTTTAATTGGTGTCAGTTTAGGGGTCCTTGAAGTGAAAATGTTTGAGAACCACTGCATTAGGTGATATACAGCCTAAGCCAGAGATCTTCAACAGGGGGTCCAGGACCCCTAGGGGGTCCACAGAGTTGCTGCAGGGGGGGCACCAAATTATTGTTCGATAGTGGGCTTTATTTGTAAAGCCCAGTTCAGACCAAAGATTTGCGACGAGATGAAACTGTTTTAGAACGTTGCAGAGAAAAGTTTCAGTGGTCTGAACCGGTCCGTCTCAGCTCGACTCAAACCAGCTGATGGTGGTCATTTATTTCTGTTACAAACTGTTAACAGAGGCTCAACATGCGGTGGAGCGAGCTACAGAGTGACTGAAGAGAGAGAGCGCTTAGGGCAACGCCATGAATCAGAGAAATAAAACGTGTTTTCGTCGATTCATCACTAGAATGTAACTGTAGCAACCATCTCACTATCACTAACATTGTCCACATTCATATACAATCATATACTGTTAATCAAATTATATATATATATATATATATATATATATATATATATATATATATATATATATATATATTAAACTACAAAAAGCCTAAAAGTTAGGATGGAAGTACAAAGAGTCATTTCTATGGAGATGATACACCGTCACATCTCGTCACATTGCTGTGAACTGGCAGGTTTTACAACGCTGCAGACCGATGCGTAGTTTCAACTCGTCTCGTTGCGAATCTTTGGTCTGAACTGGACTTTAGGACAAACCTTTTTTTAATTTACACAACGTTGATGATAGGCTTACATGCCTATAGGTAGATAGCGTTAACGTAGCCCTCCACAGATACAGTTAAGCTTAAGGATTCACGGTGCCACATTCTAATATTAAAACTAGATGTGTAAATATATGAATATTACAAAAACTATTATTTTAATAGCTTAGAAATATATACACCTTAAAAGTATGTGTAAAGGCTCTAGGCTGCCCTGCCAATATTGTGTGCCCAGTTTAATATGCAACTCTATTTTATTGATATATAAATAGAAAGGGGTCCCTGCTTTGTCTCTTTATCAACTGGGGGGGTCCTTGTCCTAAAAAATGTTGAAGACCCCTGGCCTAACCGCTAATTGCAGATTCCATCAGAAGGAGGTCAGACGTACTGAATCAATACAGACAGGGGACATGGTAAATAGTCCAAAGCCTGGGGAATCAAGCACTGTCAGGAAACATGTGACATTTGGATGAGGCTCTTGTGGCTTTCCGGGCACATCAAGCTGAAAGGTCAGGCTATGATAGAGAGTCCTTGGACACGCAACTGTAATTGACCTTTTCTTTTGATAGTAGGGCATGGATTGACATATGCTTCCATAGGGGCCCGGATTAATTCACTTCTGTACAAATATAATGACTTAAGTTGCTCAGGGAGTCATTAGGTACAGTAAGTACTCAGCTTGGAGGACGGGTTTCAGCAGTGGTGAAATGTGGTGGATTTGCTGCCAACAAAAGATTTGAAAACAAGATATTCATCATGTCATTGGTGGGATGGGTTATTCCTGCGTTCATGTGGTGAAAACGAGTTTACGAGTTGGAAAATGCTCTAATGGCCTGCTGAAGTGGAAACAACAACTCGGAAACTCTGGAACAACATATTTTATATCAGCATCAACGTCCATCAACATATTATATATATATATATATATATATATATAGGAACATATATCACTTATGAAACAATACCCTAACATGAGGCCATAAAAGTCCGCTGTAGCTTTAATGTGAACTTGGCAATAATTTTTTGGGACCCCCTCGAAAACGAGATGGTACATCTCAAGGGGTTTATCCTAATAAACAAATTTGAAACAATAAGCTGCATGTCAAGTCAAGTCATCTTTATTTATATAGCACATGTAAAACAACAGAAGTTGATCCAAATTGCTTTACAGTCAAGGCAGATGGTTTAAGATCGGCCTCAATACAGATAAACAACATAGATATAATAACACAAAATGTAGGTTATATCAAATTGGGCCACTTTTTGGTAAATCGTTTGGGACAATAATACAATACCATATCTGCCTTTTCCATGTGTTTTTATAATTAATAATGACTAATAATGATTAATAATGAATTATTTAGGCCCTACAGTTCTTGAAACATCAGCTGTGCCAACTTTTTTTGCATGAGCTGTTTCAGGTTAGGGTCATTTGGGTCACCATAGTGGGTGTTGCAGACTTTGCAAGGTGATTTGCTTCTCTTGTCCTGCTTTTTTTCCCCTCCCTGTATTCATCTAAGGCCCTCTTCATCCTCTCCTCTTTCCACAGATTGTAGTTGTTTGGCCTTCCTTTTATCTTTGTATCCTTTCCTCTCTGGTCCTTGCTCCTCCTCTCTTTTCTCTCTTTCTGTCTCCTCTCATTTCCTCTGCATTCCTTTCTCCTCACCTGTTCTCTCACTTCCTGTCTCCTCTGCGTGTCTCCTCTCTCATCCTTCCTCCTCCTCTCACTTCCTCTCTCTTTCCTTCTCCCTCTCTCCTCTCCTCTCGCTTCCTTCTCGTTTGCCATACTCACTGTAAATAAAATATCTACTACCATTATTGCTGTTGTGGGGGGTCATGGTTAGTGTGTGTGTGTGTGTGTGTGTGTGTGTGTGTGTGTGTACACGCACGTACGTACACACACACACACACACACACACACACACACACACTCAAACACATGTGTATGTGTGTTTGTGAGTGACACAGATGATGGCCCATTTTACCTCAGTGGGTTAAGGTAAATTGGGCCGCCAAGAAAAACATCACTTTTTCAAAAAATATGTTCATATACCAAACTAACATTATTTCTGATTGATGCCATCAAGACAGATATATACACATATTTTTTTATGTGCATGTTTGTTTTTTTATAGATTTATCATCCTTATAATAGTTTAGTTAGATTTGGTATGCCAGGCTACTTACCATGCAGCTTTCTGGTGCAGTCTTGATTTAAATTATTGCCCCGCCCACCATAGCAACCATAAACCAATCAAATCACCTGTTACTTGTCAAGCACAGTTATGACAACAGTTTGAAATCCTTTGCAGTCATTGGCTCTAAATTCCAGAGGGGCTGGGACCCCCAAACCTTAAATGGCCCATTTTACCTGATATCACCTAATACAAAACAACTGACATGATAAGCCAAAGTCAAGAAAAGAAAAAGGAAGTTATGAAAGAAGGAATCAAATCAACAATACATTAAAAAGCAGTATAGGGAATTAAAAATAAGTGAAGATGGGACTGGACAGAAGCCAAGCAGCCTCAAACTGAATTAAAATTGAGTGAAGAAATGAAGGTCTTTACATTTTATTTAACATTTTCAATTGTGGAACATGACTTAGGGCGCTTTCACACCTACAGTACGGTGGACTCGGTGTGATTCGGAGGTGAAGTTATAATATTGTTACATTTTTCATTTGGTTGGGTTTGCTGTTTACTGGATAGAATATCCAAAACTCACCAACAGGTGCCCATGTATAGAGGTTTACTCCTCGACGCAGCGGTCACAGGTTCAACTCCGACTTTGCTGCATGTCATTCCCCCTCTCTCTCCCCTTTCATGTCTTCAGCTGTCCTATATAAATATAGGCCTAAAAATGCCCAAAAAATAATCAAATGGAGCAACACCAAGGTAATGTTTGAGTGTTCGCCTTCTACTAATATTTTAGTAGAAGGCGAATAATGAGCAGCTGACAGCGAGATGATGATGTCACACAGACGACCAGCGATGTGTGCTCAGAACAGCTTATGGATCTGAAAGTTATCATCCCTTAAATCATATCTGTCATATCTGTCTGTTAAGTGTGTGCAAGGTTGAAACTGCAGGCTAGTGAATGCTCTGTTTTTTGGTTCACCTCCTGTGTTTGGGTCGGATCGCGTTCTCACCTGAAGTGAACAGAACTCTAGTTCACTCTAGACAACCGTGACCCCCGTTTTCAAGCAGACCAGAGTTTGGATGAGCCTTCACACCAGCCCAAACCAACTGGACTATCTGACCAAACGCTCCAGGGTTCCTTTTAAACGGATCAAACAAGGTAGGTGTGAAAGCAACCTTAATGTAGGACGGGAGGCTGTTCCAGAGCCTGTCTATATCTTACAAGCCAAGCGCCTTATACTTTTAACAAACGTTTGCTATACGTTGTCATTAAAATACTGTGAAAAACTATCAACATTAAGTTTGAACTCTGAGTTAGTAACATTCCACATCTTCTTCCTAGCATCAATGTTTGTTGTTATGGTTACAATTAACATTCCGAAATTCTGACTTGACAGCACGTGGGTGTACACACCAAAGTCGGAAGAATGACTTCCGATCTCAGAAACTCTGACCATCCGAGGAGCACATGAATGTGCCATATGTTTAGTATTCTGCATCTGATGCCGTGACTGTTGCTGTGGCTTGATTTTGACTCAAAATGTTAACCATTCACATTTTATGATGTAGTCTAAACATGACATGCTGCATGCGTCTCATATGACTGATGCAAGATGAGCAGATGCTTTAATCAGCAGCAATATTTTCAAATTCTAGAAGTTTCTCTTTATACAATAACACTAATTAAACCACAGTGACTTCTGACCTCACACTGTGACTAGCTGACGTGTTCTAATGAGTGCCAGTATCTCATGATCTTGCCCTCCTCCGTTATCTCCATACGTATACTCTGCCTTATTTACCTTTCTATATCTGTAAACTAGCAACTTATCAAGGGCCGTCAGCTAGGACACACACACACACACACACACACACACACACACACACTCACTCACTCACTCACTCACTCACACTCACTCACTCACTAACTAGCTTCATGAAATGTCTGTTGTGTGAAAATAAATCAAAGCAACTTGTAACTTGTAACATCTATTAGCTTAAAATGTCTATCCTCAAATTAGCCACAGATGTGGGTTAATTGACAGTTAACTTTTTTTTTTTTAAACAGTCAACCAGCTGTCAGTCATGTTGCTGGCAGACAAATTTCATTTCATTTATTTTATTTAAAAAGGATAACACACTTTTATCAACCTTTCTGTAAATGGGCCATTGTAAGCCAGCCGGCCAGTTTGCAACTGTAGTCCTTTGGCCAGATATTTTGGGACCAGAGCAACAGGAAACAGCAAGACATTAGTACAGGTTCAAATGTACAGTTAGAAAGTCAAGCGTTCTCAAGAAGATATGCAGAGCGACAGGAAGCAGAAAGACATTATTACAGTTACACATCAACAGTATCCACATTCAGTATGTGAAGCCATGCAAGCAACAAAATACATCCAAGCAGCACAGACCACAGCCCTCTTCTTGCACCATGCAAAGCAGTAACAAGCAATGACACACAAAAAAATGAAATCAAATACATCATCACTCATGATGAAGATCTTCATAAATTTTTAAAAGTCGCAGTGCAAGTTAATAAGATATAAATGAAGCTTGGCGTAAGTTCAGTCAGGAAGACAGGCTTCTCCGGCTTCTCGTTCTGATTAGGGGCGTTCACCTTTTTTAGTTAACACAACCAGATTTAGCTGCAACTCCATCAACTAGTCACATATTTGCTGTCAATGCCAGTGAACCAAATATAAGACGTTTTTTTCCCTATAAATATACCTGAAAAAGGGAGGTAGTCCTATTATCGGGGTTTAGACTTTGAAACACCAATATACATCCTCAACAACAGGTTACGCCAAAAAAGCAGTAACCTGAATGTGCTCACTCATGACATCAATCCAAACTCCCAACAGTGCTAGACGGCTGAAAGATGCAGAGACATGGCTCAAAGTAGTTAGCCAAGTTAGCAAACAAATGGCAAGAAGTTTTGATGCTAACTTTAAGATGATGGTGACACAGCCGAGTTGTCAAACTGCTAAGCAGCGAAGGACTACAGGGGGGGGGGGTCTTTGCTTCCTCTCTTTATTCAGCATCATCACCACCAGTGTCTAGACTTCATCAGGGGTATCCTACATACTCACGGCTTCTCAGCCCCCTTTAAAATATGATGACATCACAATGGGAAATTGATGATGTCACAATGGGGTCTAATCGCCAAATGGGGGCCAGGGCATGGAGGGATTTGTAGGTGAGAAGAAGGATTTTATATGTGATGTGGGACTTAATTGGGAGCCAGTGAAGGTGGATGAGGTGATGTGCTGCCAGGTCTTGGTGTGGGTGAGGACCCTGGCGGCAGAGTTTTGGACATACTGGAGCTTGTCTAGGGTTTATATATATGTCTATATGTCTTTATGTGTCTTATATGTTTATGTTTCTTAAAGCTGAGCCTTGAAAAGGCCAGGGGGGTCTCTGCATCCTCTTCATTCAGCACCATCACCACCAGTGTCTAGACTCCATCAGGGGTATCTTACAGACTCACGGCTTCTTGGCCCCTTTTAAAATATGACATCACAATGGGAAATTGAGGACGTCACAATGGGGTATAATCTCCAAAGACTTTCCTCCCCCCACCCCCTCCACCAATCCTTTCAGTAACAGGTCAACGTTACAAAGTCCCTTTGGCACGTTAAAACATAAACACTGAACATATCCCACTCCATTCAGTTTGTATTGTCAATGTTATTGCACTGTTTCAATATGTATCTTATACGTATTTTATGTCATTTCTAATTAATCTAATAATCTTCATTCTACATAAGTTTATTCATCACATAATGCACAAGATTGAAATATACAGTGGCCAGGATAGCTCAGTCGGTAGAGAGGGCGCATATATACAGAGGTTCATTCCTCAACGCAGAAGGTCTGGGGTTTGAGTCCAACCTGGGACAATTTCCTGCATGTCTTCCCCCTCCCTTTCATTGCTTTCCTACCATTAATGGCAGAAATGCCTAAAAAATATAATATTATAAGGGGTAGAGAAGCCGTGAGTAGGCAAATCCCCCCCGATGGTTAATGAGGTTAATATGTTTTTTTAAACTGAGCTCAAAATATTTCAATGAAGATATACAGGCACGTATTACATGTGCAGTGGTCTTAAATATTAGTTATATTGAGATTTATTGCTGATTTGGGTGTGGCTGTAATGGTCACTTTGTGCAATTTAAATCAAACTCAACAGTGAATGTAAAAAAAAGAAAATGAAAGTGTTAGAATAATTTTGAATTATTATTAATAAAACAGTTTGCATAAGAATACCATATTATACGGATTACTCTAAACAAGATACCATGGAGCCATCGTCTGTCTGTGAAAGGCACAGGATGGTTCTAAGGGCAGAGCAGGGAGAGGAGATTCCCAGCCTGAAGATAACAACTGACGACATTGACTCTTTATTACGACTGTAGACTTTGAATCACATTCCACGTTGTATTACAAAAGCTGTTGTAAGAGAGCGTTTCATTGGACATTATCTATACTCTGTGGAGTGCTGAGAATGACTCCTTGTTGTGTTCGCAAGTAAAAATGAACAATGATATAACTTCAGTGGTTCTGTCTATCCTTTAATAATGTAATTATTCTAACTCTTTCACAGAGGCCAGTACCCGCTGGAAGGAGGAGAAGGTGACGGGATTATATTTTTGAACAGCGGAACAGAACCGCTGAAGAAACCTAGGTGAGATACATTTTATTTCTTTATCCGGAAAGGCTGCTTGGTTAAGACAAAACAATGATGATGCCTCATGGACTTGGATATTCTCTTTCTTTAGTGACCCTTCAAGCCTCGTAAAACTTGAAGGTGGTAATAGTTTGCGTTTACCTATTAAGACAATCAGAGAAATGAAGCAATAACAAGTAGGTCAATAGGAAAAGGACAATACATGTCCCTTGTCTTGTGGGAAGACTACTGAAATAAAAATATCAACACTAGTCCATAGTCTAAGTGAGAAGACTACAGATAATAAATAACTCCGTGCAGCACGTTAAAAGAGATGGGAGCTCGATACTCCAGGGTGAGACTCTGTAATAAAAAATAAAAATAAAAAAAGGAGAGGAGTAAATATAAACTGAATTACTTGATTGATAGAAGAGTGTCTCCAGTGACGAGATTCACTGCACAAGGTACGCAGCTCGGGTGAACTCCATACATTGCTACCTGGCTCTTATCAACTAATTCAGGAGGGAAGTTAAAGATAAATCTTATAAATGATAAGAGAGAATATAATATAATTCTCTTTAACTATAAAAATAATATACTTTGTATATTAAAGGGGTAACAATTGTTGCAAAAGACAGTCAGGAGAGTTGACAGGAAGAAAAAGAGAGCAGAAAGCTTAGAGGAAGCAAGAGCATTAGAGAGGCAGCCAAGTACACAGGCCGACTACGGAGGCCCGGAGGTGACATGTACTGGGGGCAAACACTAAACTCAAGATCTCGACTTTCAAACTCAAGATCTCGACTTTCAAACTTGACATCTTGAGTTTGTGACATAAAAAAATAAATAAAAAAAATAAAAAAATAAAAAATCAATATGGATGTGCTGGACTTTTGTGCTGCTTATGGATGTTCGAACGAAAGAAAAACAGCAAGGGATAACATTTCACAGTGAGAAAGTGTTTTATGATATATATGCCACCTTCGACCTGCAATCTGAGCTCCAGTGGCAGCGGGAGGCGGAGAGTTCCGTGGCCGGCGGCAGCGTCTCTTCCCCCGGGCAGGAACACAGCTTTGCCTCGCTGCTGCGCCGGTCCCTGCTGATCCAGATGGGACCGGCCAAAAGACACAGTGGTGATCGGGAGGATCTTCCACGTAGTCCAGGACGACCTGTACGTCGATTTCGGCGGAAAGTTCCATTGCCTTTGCCGGTGGCCGGTGTTCTGTCGATCTATGCTACCTATCGAGATGTGCTACTTAGCGGTTCTGCGCATGCTCACGACCCACAAGCGTGGTCTGATTCCCCCGCCCATAAATCTATGCAACCTTGCGGTCGGACATGGGGTTGATACTGTTATGTTTACGTTATAGAAATAACACATTGTACTGTATTTGTGGTAACAATAAATGTTTTAATAGAATATCAAAATATGCTCCTTATATCCTGACAGTACACATGGAGTGAGTAGTGGTGCAATATATAATGATGCTGTTGGGGGAGCATTATTTGATAGGGTATATTTGTCAGAATACGCTACCACTGAAATATTCAATAAAGATATAATGGAGTATCAAAATATTCTCAAATAAACATGAGATGTCAATACTGTTAGAGCTATACCTCTATGGGATTCAGCCTGCCTGCACAACTGGAAATGGGAACACATAAGGAAGCACATTTCGATAGACTCTACTATCGATTTGCGCTACAGTAGCATTTTTCGACAAGGCAGCATAGATCGTCAGAACACCGGCGGACGGAGAGGAGCTATTGCGGGGCAGCAGAGTCCGTCTGCAGCTGCAGGATCTGGAGTTCACTGCCTGCTTGCTGGGAGCCAAAACCGACACCAAGCAGCTGGAGGCCCAGGCCGTACTGCTGGGCCCGCTGGTGGGAAGGGAAGCCCAGGAGAACCAGTACCAGGATTGAGCGGAGCTGACTGTCACAGCCTGCTGAAGTTTAAATCACAGGTTTCTTAAAGGGTCTGAGAAGACTGAGCTACTGTAGAGCACACACATAGCGGCTTCACAAGACCACAGAGAGATACATGTACTTTTGAATTAGGATAATGGGTTTCCTATTGATATTACTGTTGTTGGTACAGAGATCATATCTCTGAGGCGTTATGTTGTTTCACCAGTGTCTATTGTACACAGTGTGTATGATATGTTGGTGGATTGTATAGAGTTAAATTTAACACAGTTACTCTTACTCAGAAGTCAATTATATTTGACCTACTTCTTGCCTTTATCTGAGCTATATTTAAATGATAGTTTTCCTATTAATGGAGTAAAATATGCTTTTTTCCAAAATGCCAAAAGCTGATGAAGATTGTGAAAATACAAAAGTAAAGTGCTAAAAAAATCAAAATGCACAGTTGATTAGAAGTTGTAAAAATAAAGCTGACAAACACAAAATACATTTTTATTTTTTTAAATTTTGAGCTGTCGTAACTAGGGAATTTCCACAGTGTGGGCTCAATAAAAATCTCTCTTATCTTATATAGGTGATAGACAAACAGTTGATTTTTGATTTCAAAGGCTTTTAGATATTGTAATCTGACATATTTTGGTTAAGAGAAATTGGGATTTTTGTACACAAAACGTATGTTTATGAAATACATATAATGTTTTATTGTTATCAAGCTGTCCAACAATATACCTACAAAGCCAACTGAAATGATTAGTTGTATAATCACTTAGTTGATTGACAGAAAACTGCTTTGATCATTTCCAGTTTTCAAAAACGTGAGGACTTTTCTACATTGTTACTTTTTGATACTTTAAGTACATACTTTTATTATACTTTTCTTACTTAGGTAATATTTTTAATGGCATATTGCTGGTAACCGAATATTTTTACACTTTGGAATTAGTACACAAAAAATGATTTGAATACTTCTTCCACTATGACTATGACTCTGTCTAACCTTATTGAATTATTATTATTGAAACACTAAAGTAGCAAAAAAAAATTTGAATCAATGATGTCATAGATCAGACGTAGAAAAGCAGTGTGTTTAAATGCAAAAAGGAGAACTCCTCCTTTCTTTCAGAGGCTCAGAGAACGGCCGAGGGAGGGGCTTCCCAGAGAATACACACACACACACACACACACACACACACACACACACACACACACACACAGAGATAAGAGAAAAACATAAGTTGTGCATGTGCAGTTGTGTTCGCAAGTAAAAATGAACAATGATATAACTTCAGTGGTTCTGTCTATCCTTTAATAATGTAATTATTCTAACAGAAGGTAAATGCATCTCTCATCTATGAACATCCAGCCTAGTGTATAGACCATAGACTGTAAAAATAGTGGACATAGCATCTGTGACGTCACCCATTGGTTTTTGGACTGCCTTTTTGAAGCCCCGAGTTTGGCGACAAGGTTGTCGGCATCCTGTTTTTTTGCAAACAGATGGAAATTTTTTTTACAAGAGGGTCGAGCTCAGGGAGGATGACGCGGCAAAGCCAGTGTTGTTTTTGGTTGCAACTGTGCTGCACTAAGCTGAACGCTAAAGTAGGAAAGTTGCCAATTTTCAACCCTTCTGAAGCAAGTCATCCAGTGGAGGTTTAGCGCCTGGTAAGCACAGACCACCTGGTACAGCCGCCATTCATCTGCATGTACGGCAGAACAGGTAATCGGCACACTTTCCCTTGAGTTACCAGCTGGCTAACGCTAGCGGTAGCTAGCTAGCTTGGTTGGAAGAATGCTGAACAAGACATTTTTACCGACCAAATGTCTTGTCAAATAGTGAAAGTAGGTCAAAGTTTAATACGAAAACACGGACAACATCCAAAAACTAGTTCACAGCTATTTTAATACACAGTACACAGTGCTATGTCAGCCCAGTCTCATGGCAGTTCGTGAAATGGTCACGTTATTGAATCTATTGATTCGTGTACTGAACACGATTATTTTCGTGTGGTGAGCACAATATTTAAAGATATGTATTTCAATGGGAAGCATATTTTCCCGTTGTTGTGGCCGGCGTGTGGCGTTTAATTTCCCCATTGTGGTGTTTGATTTCCCCGTTGTTGTGACCACAGAGACTGTGGATCATGTCCCTGCACCCGGAGATCGCGTCCTGCGTGTGGCGGTCCGTCCCAACCGGGGAAGTCGCCCCCTGCTTGAATAATGATAAAATGCAGGTTTAAGGCACTTCCACATTGGCTTCACTTTTCAGACCCTGAAGCTTCATCCATTCATTTTACAGTCTATGGTGCTATTGTTCATCTTGCGTATCTTATCCACGATCACTTAAATCTATCACATTGTGTCTCTTCCTTGTTCACTTATCACTCCATCAGTCTATGACTAATTGCATGTTCTTTGAATTATCACATCTGGCAGTCTAATTACTTCTATTGCTTTTGTGAGTTATTTTTCTTCGAGAGGAGCACAGGTGACAAATCTACCCCTGAACGGTGTTTTTTCAAATGTGACTAATTGTAGCAGCCTTGAGGCATCGTTGTCGTAAATGTCATTTGGTAATGAGTAAGGATGCAAGAACTTAATAAATGAAGATGTTTTTCAACGTTAAAAATCTAGCTTTTGTAGACAGAATCCTTCCATTTAGTCGCAGACCACATGAGGGGCAGGGCGAATGCTTACTGTATTGATTACTGCTTTAATTCTAAATAGAGACTGACAGTCCAGGCAGCTGCTGGATGCTCCAATGGCTGAGTCAGTGCCTTGTCGCTGTCACAGCTATGCTTGCCACTGGCAGGTTTGTTCCCCTATCAGTGGGTAAGGATATCCATCTTCACACCTCAGGGTCCTCAGTAGGCAGACGCAGCAACTTTGCTAAATCTAAGCAGGGCATTTCAGGTAACCGACTTTTCTCCAAATGCATTATTTAGCCGTACTTCGGGGACGTTTTTGGTGCCGGAACAGGAAACTCTGGGGCAATGCTTTGAACTGTATCATACCTTTTTTTTGTGTTTGATATTATTTTATGAATTAGCCACCAGGTCTATAATCATGTTTTGCCAATATGTGGTGTGCTCAATATGTTAACGTTTCAGGAAGAAAGAAAAAGTATGTTGTGACAGATCTGACGGTGTGGTATCAGAAAATTCCTGCTGAGGTATCCTTGAGCAAGTCACTGAAATGCTGAAGCAAGCGTCAGATCATTTGGAACAAATAGACAGAGAAGTTCTCCAAAAGGATTGATGGAAAATATAATGTTAATGGACCTTGGCAACAGTAAATCAGCAAATCAAGACAACTTCAATCATTCTCAACGACTCCATCATCCATTACAGCTGCTGAGCCACACCTCTTGGCTTACATCCCAACTTTCTTTATTATCCCGTCAGTTTGAAATCAAAGCGGCAACTCCTTCCTGTTGAAGTTTGTCCAATCGCCTACAATACCAAGCCTTTCACTGAGCCAAATTGGAGCCAATCACTAATCACAAACTTTTTTTATTTTTTATTTTTTTTTATCAAATGAAGTGCACACATAGCATGATGCCTCCAGCGTCTGATCAGGTACTGACACCAGATTCAAGCTTCAAGGATCATTTATTGTCATTGTAGAACACAGGGTTGCACAAAGAAATGCAGTTGTAGTCCCTTTATGCTACAACATTTAAAAAAAACTAAATGTAGTGCATTTTTTCAATTTGCATCAGGAGGAATGTAAACAGCACGTTTTTAACCCAACTCGTCACATGCTGAACCCAGAATTCCCCAAGGTGTGGATGCGTCGATGGCGGACGACGGTGGGGTCTCAGAAGCGGAACATTTTGCCTGCCCGACTTGCAGATTTCGTTGTTTTCCTCATTTTTCTGGACATTTGTGCTTATACCATAAAAGTAAGTAATCTACATAGTTAAATGTTTGTTTTTTTCATTTAGTCTAGTTGTGAATGACACTGATCAAAGATTTGTGTTTGCTGTGTTTTAGTTGTTAAAATATTGTAGGGATGTGATTTACGAGCGGGGCTCTGCAAAGTCACGTATCGCAATAGACAAAACAGATTTTTTTTGTTAGTTGAAAGAAAATGTAACTGTCATTCTTTTTTTAGTTGAGCCTTTTTATTCAATATAATGTTCAATTTGTCCATAAAATAATGTTGGAAATGATTTCCTTTTAGTTGTTTTAAATTCAGCAAGCAGTTTGTTGTATTGTAGAAGAATACTGAAAGCAGCAGAAAGGCAGAGCTGAGTACACTTTAATATCTGTTTATGTATCACAAGTAATATCGTTATCGCGATATTCAACAACATTATTGCATATGTTCCTCATATCGTGCAGCCCTACCTCACAGTGTGACACAGACCAGCAAGTCTTTTTTTGCCTGGATATGTGCACACTTGGCCCCTCTTCTGTTAAATGTAAATGGACTGTATTTATATAGCGCTTTTCTAGTCTTAAGGACTACTCAAAGCACTTTAACATAGTACATAGTAGTAGAACCGTTCACCATTCACACACATTCGTGGGGCCTTTATCTTGCAACCTGCGCAGCGAGGCGCAAAGTCCGACGCAAGAGTCTTTGCTAGTTTAAGACCGACGAAGTTGTCGTTTGTCGTGACCAAAAAGCAAATGCACCTGCACCCATCTGTGGACCATGGGCGTGCTGGTGTTACAGGGAGGTGTGTTCAGGTGCATTCTGGGCGTGCTGGTGTTACAGGGAGGTGTGTTCAGGTGCATTCTGGGCATGCTGGTCTTACAGGGAGGTGTGTTCAGGTGCATTCTGGGCATGCTGGTCTTACAGGGAGGTGTGTTCAGGTGCATTCTGGGCATGCTGGTCTTACAGGGAGGTGTGTTCAGGTGCATTCTGGGCGTATTGCTATCTTGAGGCACCGGGAAGTGATCGCTCCATCAACCAACAAAAACCTGGTCTAAAGTCAATAACGCAGCATTTCATTGTTGTTTTAACAGAGCATTAGTAAAATGCTCCTAGATTCGTGAACAGCGCGAGCCTAGACGCACACACAGGGAGGCACAGCAGCACACAAACATGCAAAAGATTATACATTACATTACAATGTGAAATAGTATTATGATATGATCTGCTTGCGCTCTTTCACTTCACGCACGAGCAGATCAGTTTCTTCCCCTGAAAATCTCTCCTTCCTGCTGTTGAAACCAAACAGTATGGTTAGACACTATCTTGTGGACAAAGGCCTCAGATTAAATTGACCTCTGAGAGAAAGAAACACATGTAGCCACAGACAAAGGATTTGCGGCCTACACGAAAAGCAGCCTGAGCCTGAACGCCCTCTGGAAAAAAGGAGACCATGCGGTCAATGTTACACTTTTAAGAATGAGGCGACGCTCACTTTTGGAATAACACATTTCCTGTAGGAAATATGAAAACACAGTTAAATCAGGAGCTGTAGCATGTACACTTAAACTCGTTCATCACATTCTGACTTCTACCCTACTGGTTCATACCATATACTTTCATAACTCTTACACAATTACTATCAATAACAATACACTTTATAATCCGCATAACTCATACACTAAACAAACATGCTACTCTTGGTACCATACTCACTATTGCTTCCACTGTTACTTTGTGTCAATACCCATGTTAAGTACCCAAATACATGTTTACTTACTCTTACAGGGACTACAGGTAAGTATTTAGCAACACTAAATTTGTCAAATTACTCTTTAACATATATACACAGGTAAGTAATGCATAAATTGAAATGACATAAAACATGAAAATAACAGTAATACCACATTACTCCAGACTGAATAATCTATGAACTTGTCTTATTACTCTCACTGTTTGTGTCTCACTGCTTTTACTGTTTTTAAACCTATATGCATTATGCTTATGAACTGAATTATCTAACATAACTAGTCTTTGAGCCACAGCCAGTTACTGTATTATTTTCACATGGATTACAATTAACGTTTTAAACACTGACTACCCGCACACTCCACTTATCAAAACATCACGGAATGCTCCTTTAACCTTCATGACGCTCAGGCTGTGGCGTTAGCTTTTACTGGTGATTAGCATTAGCTTGGCCTGCTAAACAATACACACAGTTAAACAGTTTCCTAAAACATTTACTCGGTTCATCCCGTTTCACACCGTTTGTTCTCACTACTATCTTAACCACATATGTCTCTAAACGTGTTTCACTCCAGCTCACACAGAAAGGTCGTAGGGTCATTCTACAGATTTGGTGCCATTTGTGATTGAGGAGGATGAAACAATGAACATTAAAATGTTAAGCTTTTTTAATTTGATGTGACAAAGCAATGTGTGTACTTGATAGAAAATACCTTTTCCCATCTTAACAGAGTATTAAGTTATTATTCTGCATTATTTTCTCAAACAAGTCCCAATTTAATTCAACCCCATCACAGTAAATTGGTTATTCAACTATTCATTTTTCCAATAAGCTTGAGATCAGCTTCTGGCATAATCTCACAGTTTAGATGTCCCTTGTAAATAATGGCATATTGTAATTAAAGAGAAAATCAAGAAAAACTGACACCCTTTCCAGTTTATGATGAAGAAATTTCTAATCTAACTCCACATTTGAATGCAAGAATGCTGCGTAATTCCTGACAAAATTTAATACACACAATAAACTATTGATTGTTATATTTTGTGTATTTAATACAAAAATGTAGAATCTCATAACAGGGTTGAATGCACCGCAACAGGGTTGTAAATCATGTAACAGGGAGGAGTGAAAAACAATACGTGTCATATGTTTTATCTTTTTCTTGTGAGATCACTCACATGTTGCCATTTTTTAAACATTTTAAACATTTTTAAAACTACTGTCAACATAGCTTTTAAAATCTAAACAATCTAGATGAAATCTAGACAGATTAAAACACATTAATAAACTAACAACAGTTACAACATTTCATTGATTTCATAAAAATATCCATAGTAATGGCAGGAATGTCTGTTTGAACAAACATCTTTACATTGATAACCTATAGGTAAGCCTACAGTTTGTTCACCATTTTCACTGAGAGAGCCTAGCCCACACTTCCTACTGTATTTCCATGTGCCTAGAAATCACCGGATTAGGGGGATCAATGTGTTCCAAGATGTCCTTAAATGGATACCACAGGATATCATCAAAAAGTGGGCAGAAGTACCTATTTGGTCCAGCACGGCACATGCATTTGACCTGCACATGGGATTCATCTGTGGCTAGAATTATTCCTGGGTAGAAATCATCATCATATTTGACCACGCACCATTTCCCGCATATGTTTGGATTTGCCCAATCAACCTCCCTCTGTGACACAATTGATGCAACTTTAGGGGTAAATGTGAAATGTTGTGTATTGAAACACTGGCATTCCAGTTGCTTGTTTTGGACTATGCACATACAGCTCACATCACGGTAGGCAATTTGCCTTGCAGCCACACAAACAACTTGGTGGATCCGCATTGTGGATGGAACTACTGGCAAATTGGCTGGCATACCTTGGAGGGCTTTCTCGATGGCCTCATCTTCAATGAAGTAAAGCTTGATGGCAGTATTGTTCTCCTAACACCCTGTACAGTGTTTGAGCATTTTGGATGTCACATCCTTGACTTATCAGCCTGTCTGCGGTTCTTTTTAGGGTTGCGCCAACACCATTTGGTGCTCCCTTCCCATGCCCTGCTTCGAAAAAATTCCAAGACCCTGCCCTGAAGCCCGTCTTGGCCAGGTCTGTGCTGAACAGAAAGAAATTGCCTTTTTGCCTGTACTGGGTACAAGGGCCATCACTGAAGAAGTGTACTGTTGATATGTTGGGGTGGGTATGTTGCAGGTCATCAAGCACAGGATTGAGGTGTGCCCAGATAGCAGGAGGAGCCTTATGCCTTGATGGAGATATGGTGGTGAAGCAAGTTGGTTGCTGATTCTGTCCAATGTAGAGGACACCTGTGTGGAGGACGGCCTGTTCATGAGATGAACGTGTGACATGTCCTTTCCCCGTTCTTCTTTTCCTAAACCCAACCTCCGTATAGATGCGTCCCATTCCGTGTTGAGCACCACGAAAAAAAACAAGATGAACGTGTCCGTGTACACGAATCAATAGATTAAAAATAACGTTTTTAATCTATTCAGTTCTATAAAGGCTGTGGTACCCTTAGCACTCGTGCTAGTGGCTTTAACACCACCTGATGCATTGATTAGGTGAACGTGAATTATTAATTCAAAGACAAGGTGCAACATGAATAGGAATAATCCAATTATTCCATCTGATCTTCTAAAAAAAAGCCAGGAGACTATACTCACTGAGGCTGTGACTTTTTTCTCCTTTGAATCTTTTAAAAGTGACGTTTTTAATTGCACAAGCATTGGAATCGTCACCATTTCTGTGCCTCTTCATTTACAATTCTCTTTCCTCCTTAAGAGATGGTGTAGGCAAACTGCTTTATTTCAGGGCCTCTGAATCATTGATGTGTAATGCAGTTGTGAAGTTGAAAGCACCTCGTAGTGGCTGCTTGAGCGAGCATTGGGAAATATGGCGCAACTTTTTTAAGCTTCTTCCTCCTGTCTCAAGAACAGATAGAAATAGGGGAGAGAAAGCAGCAGAAAAAAGAGAAAGGCACCAAAATAAAGACAAACAGAAATCCCCCTCATGGCCAGCATTGCCACTGACAGTATCCTTCTGCAGGTTGGACTGGTCAGGTTATGACTGACAGAGCAGAAAACAAACACTAGAACAAGGGTGGTTCCAGTGTCAGTAGAGATCCAGGACTTAGCCCTGCAATCGTTGAGTGAGTTCAGGGATGTGCGTCAGTCAATAAAAATTGCAATATAAATAAGTATGTATATATATATATAGTAAATATAGTATGAATAAATTGTTATTGTTGTTATTTCAAACACTTTACTGTTAAAAATGGAATAAATCCAACACTGGTCTGCCATGAAGTCTACTTTCATGATGCCTTTTAAGTTCATAGAGGTGTTTATTATTTAGATAGTAGTTGTTATGGAAATATGGTTCGGGAGAGCATTTATTAAACTCAATCGAGGAGACAAACAGAGAAAAACAGTACAGTTTAACCAAGATGTGTTATCGTGTAGTGCCGTTCCAACTCTGACTCTGATTCTCCACCAGGCGCGTCGCCATACCACACCGGGAGCGTAGAAGCGGAGTGTCTTGCTGCCCGACTCGCAGATTTTGTCTCTACAAGTTCTTTACAGAACAATCACGTGTTTATTAACCTAGTATCTACCTTGCACTCCTGCAATTAAACTCCATGCCTTCTCTTTTCTGGTGTTGTCCTGATAAAAGTGATCTGTGATGTCTGTGAGGAATCTCTCGTTGTCCGTGGTTTTGTAGAGGAGACATTCCGTTCGTTCCAACCACCCAAACCCCCCCTGTCTACGGGCCTGACTTATGTCTCACCAAATCAGTCGTATACACAGTCCTGTCCAACTTCTATCTGTGGACATGTTGCTACGCTGTTTGTATGCACAAAAAACAGAGTAATGCGTTGTCATCAACTGGTATTGCTAACAATGGCTAGCTTGGCTAAATAAAATCCCACTGTGAATTACGATTTGTTAAATAGAAAGCAGTCAACTAGGGTGTAGTCTATATCCTTGACATTCCACTTCCGGGATTGCTCCGTTGCCGCCGTAAAAAATCTGCCGTATTTCACTCATTTAGGCCGGATATCCGTTGCCTTGGGCTTCCTTTGTGTTGGCGTTCTAACCTCTGGTGGATTTGTGAGGACTATGGTTAACTGCTCCTCAGATCTCTGCAGGGTAAATCCAGACAGCTAGCTAGACTATCTGTCCAATCTGAGTTTTCTGTTGCACGACTAAAACTACTTTTGAACGTACACATGTTCCACCAAAACAACGCCGCCCAAGACGATTGTGATTGGTTTAAAGAAATGCTAATAAACCAGAGCATGATTTCCTCCCATCCCAGAATGCTGTGTGGAAAGTGGCAAAGCAGCATTCAGAGTAAGTTATTAATAACTTACTGAAACATTGTGTGATGTAGTCCACCTTCTCTTTGTTAGGCCTGCTGCTCCTAAGTAGCTTCTCTGTCTCTCCTCTCTCCCTCCCCTCTGTCTGTCCTAATTACAGGAGTGGAGTCTGGTGTGCGGGAGTCAGGGTTCCAGCTGCCTCTTATTTACCACAATCAACCTGTGCTTCATATACCTGGCAAGCCCTCCACTCTGCGTCAGATAATAGTCAGGACGGCCACAGTCTCTTGTGCCTCAGCTACTATTGGAACCTGACTCCTGCTACCGCTTTACTCCTGCCATCCACTGGACCAGAACCACCACCACTGGACCTCACCACTAGCCGAACACCTGGATAACTCTGACGGAACCACTCCTGCTCGGAACGCCCCCAGACCTGTTCGCTTCTCTGGAAAGCTGGACTTGCTTTTCCCGTTTCTGGTTAAGTACTTTGAATAAACCTGTTAACTCTCACTCTGGCTCTTCGTTTATGTCTTCATTTGGGTTCTGCTCTTGTTTCAAACGTAACACTCTTTCCCCCCTCTCGGTGTTTCGCTCCGGACTTCCACTGGATGCGGAACGTCTGCGGACCGGCTCCGCTGCAATACCCACTAGGTCCGGATTTGTTGCGGTACGTCTGCGGCCGTGACTGACAGCTGTAGTCACGAGGACCCACAATATTTTGCGAATTCGGACTCAAGTCCGACTCAAGTCGCTATTCTCTGGACTTATGAGACTTAACTCAGACTCTTTTTTGGTGACTCGGACACGAACACTAGGAGCTCGGGTCTTGACTCGGACTACACAGTTGGTGGAGTTGGTAACTACAAAACTGCATGGAACTAACGTTCAAGTTAGTACCACTACGAGAGAATGTGTTGATGAACTGTATACAATCCACCGCGAGCGGATGTCTCTCACAGCATTTTGCTCAAATACATTCAAAGTTATAATTGACATCTGAAGCCAAAATAGACAGTCAAAGAGACTTAATATTGGGATGGAATGTGCCCACAAAAGTAGTTCCCCAAACAACTTATCTGGCATTTCATGACATGTATGCATGTGAATGTGTACAAATTGTGTAACTGTAAGCAGTGTTGTGTAATGCGTTACAGTAACTTAACTACTTTTTCGGGTAAAAAGTAGTGTAACGCGCTACTACTGAAAATTTGGTATCGGAACGTAGTTCCTTTTTTAATTCAGCGTAACATTACTTTTCCCAGGGACAGATTTGACAGCGACACTGCCGTCACAGCTGCACGCTCACAAGCTCCACACGAGACGTGACAGAGGCTGGTAGCAGAGTGATCATGGCAAGCGAGAAGCAGCCAAAGCTAACTTTTGAGAGCGTTTTAAGCTCCGTGGCTTTTTGCTAGACGGCGCTCTGAGCCAGGCAGACACAAAGCTGACAACCTCACAGATGGAGGCGGTGGAGACGGCCTCATACATACACGCAGCGGACCGCTGTGGACTTGTGTCGGTTGCACGGACACACAAGGATTTCCAGAAAAGAGGCTGCATGTGTGTACGACAATGTACGGACCATCGTGGCTGCACGACCGGTACAAGTCGATACAGACATTACATAGTATACACTAACACCGTGTAACGCCGATGACCTGCTGTTGTGCATTCAACCCGCGCTGGACTCGTTCATAATGAATCAGCCGTCACTCTGTGAGGAGAGAATCCGGTCTGCAGTGGAGTTCAGACACTTCACTGATAAACCAGAGATCGGCTTTATGGTCAAAGATAGTTTTTGTATAATTAACTTCAGTCTCTGCCAGAGATCCCTGCTTTTAAAAGTAACAAAGTAAAAAGTTACTTTCCATAGGGGGTAACTAAGTAAAGTAACAGATTACTTTTTTAAGAAGTAACAAACACTACTTTTTAAAAGTAACTTCCCCAACACTGACTGAAAAAGCAGAATGTTACAGCCTTGAGGAAGGCTGGGACAAGAATGCACGAGAAAAAAACATCTCTAAAATCTGCTCCTGCTATTCATATGCAAGTATAAATATTAATGCAACGGTGCTGCCAACAGGCTTTTAAAGACCCGTTACTGAAACGTGGCAGGGACTCCGCTGACAAATGTTATAGTTGACTCTGTGCTTTTTAAGTGATTTGGGCAGATGCTGGAAATCTGTGCGGTTGTCCTCAGTCAACTGTCTTTAGTTGGTATTACAATAAGTGACTGTATTGTGTGAGCACATTAGTGTAAGATTAGAGTGCTCCTACTCGCCACTCTCCCCTCTATTATATTACAGTCAAGCTTAAATTCAGCTGGCGTTTGGTTTATAGCATGAGGGATTTTAAGCCCTGCGTATTGATCCATTTGTAAATTTTGTGTTGGGCAGTAACACATTACTGAGTAACACGTTATAGTGAATCTGTTTACCTTTTTCAGTAACATGGAGTGTGATAGTCAACACACACACTGGCTGAGTTGTACAACACTGTATTATTTGACACCCGTAGCACACACCGAAACACCGTACAGAAAGAAGTTGGTGTCAAGCAGCCGGAATGTGGAAAATGTCACAGAAATCTATTCTTTTCCGGAGTGTTGAAACACCAGGGAAAGGACAATGGTGTGTACTGACATGTCAAGACAATAGGCCCATATGTAACCACTTTTTCAACATTTGAATGACAAGCTTTCAATGTATAGCAGGTACTAAATAATAGAGAGGGTCTGATACCATTTTTTGATTACGATACCTGATCTTGCGAATCGGACGATACTGAATACTGATCCGATACCAGTGTATCAACATGTATTAATTAATTCTTCTAGGCTAAATTACGTGCTATCAGATCGGTGCATAAACTCCAGTATTTGCCGATACCAGCATTTTAGGCAGTAGCAGAGGCTTTTCTGATACTGGTATCGGAACATCGCCACTTAATGGTGTATCTCATAGCCCTTAAATTGCCTCCTCGAGTCCTCCACTTGCCTCCCTTCCTCGCGTCTTAGTCCCTCCCACCGAGGAGGCAAAGGAGAGACGTGAGAAAACCATGGGAGGAGAAAGTCAACGAGCAGATGTGTTTAAGGCCCTGTGTACACGATGACGCTCGCGGGTGAAAATTAAAAAATATTTTGTCGGGTGTGCCTTTCGTTTATACAGTGACGGCGTTTTTGGGGCTTAAAAACGCAAAAAAGTGAAACCACCCTCCAGAGTGATAATCTTAAAAACACTCCACCGTCGCATTCCCGTCTAAAGGGTAAAAACACAAAAGTCTGAAGACAGCGATGTGGAGCGAGACGAGAAAAAGGCGTCCAGGTAGTCTGTTGTTACGGCGTAGGCTACAGAAATTATAAGCTCCTGTTATCTAAAAGATTTTCAATGTAATGGCTCAATATTTAAATGATTTTGACAATGTGGATAAGGTTGTTATAGTTCGATGATCATATGTAGGCTATTCATTTGAGCCAGAGTAGGCTACAACGTTGGGAATAAATAGAAAGAGAGAGAGCGAGTGGCAGCGGGCAGAGGAGTGTTTGCTTCAGCCTCCTCTGCCCGCTGCCTCTCGCTGTCTAGCAGCAGCTGAAGGGCTGCGAGGCTCAGGATATTGGTAGTGCTCCCGTGGGTGCTGTGCTGTGGCTTATCACGGTTGACTGTGCCGGTCATCATCAGACAAACATGCAACTCCACCTCCTCATCTTTCCAGACAAGCTTTTGTTGTTCTCTTCGACATGTTTTGGTTTGGCGCTACTAAGGAGAGAAGTAGAAGGAAGGTTCTACGTAGGCGTGCGGCCTTGCTGGTGTTGTGTGGCAGTGCCACCTAGCCACCTGGCATGCATAGTACATCGAATTTCACACACTTTTGCGTCACCATATGCACGCAGATTTCCCCCCCAAAACTCTCGTCTAAACGCGGAATAAAATCGTTTTGTTTCCGTCTAAACATAGCCTAAGAGGGATGAGACGTCCTTTCCTCTGAAGCGTGGCATAAATCCGTTAGCTGTATGGGCGGAGTTAGCAACTCCTTCAGCTGCAGGCTTCTGGGAAGGCTGCTCTCTGTATCCTCGCCTATAGCTCCTCAATGATCCCTCTTCAATGCTCACGCCACGGGGCAGAAATAAGAGCTCTGAGACGGCCTTCACGGAGGAGGGACAGAACCACTTTCGGTTCAGCCGAGGACCCGACACATCAAGTATAGAGCTGAGTGGCTCTGTGGCTGAGTTACATTAATGTTTATTTTTCAGACTTACCTTTACTATTTGCTTTTTAATTAACTAATAAATGGATACATATTTCAACAACAAAGAAGGTGGTTCAACTTGTAGACAAATGCAACCAGTGACCACTGAGACATCTACAACAACTGTTTTAATCATGACACCTTCTGACCTGCAAATGACTAAATACCACGCTTACTGGGAAACGTCACCCTTACATGGAAAACCAATCTTGGATGTTTCAGTCAGTTGAACACAAACAACTAATGCCAGATCTGAGGCAAACAAAGCTTTAATGTCATCAAAAGGTGTTCTCTGGAGCACTTCAGTTGATAAAAAGACTTCAGATAAGCAGTGGCTTCATTTCACGGTAGTAGATGGAAAAACATATCACATCCCTAGAAAAAAACATCCCTGGAAATGTCACATTGCTAACTTGTTCCCTCTGTATGCTAACTCAAGACAAATGACAGTTTACAGTGGAATGGAGATAATTTGCCATCAGTTTGATCAAAGACAATTCTCTGTTTTATTCATTGGGAAATCAGCAGCCAAAGCTGTCATTGTACACTAGAGTACTTTTTGTTTGCAGAGATTTGCACAATAGATGCGTGTGGAAAAATGTCTAGATAGTGATTACCAGTTACTGCTGACACAAACAAGGAAAGGGTAAGAGAATGATAGCAGTATTGTCACTCCTTCCTCCCTGATATTGTCTCTATTGATAATAAAAGCATCTTCCGTCAGATCAGAAATTCTGGATAATCAAGTTTTTTGAGAGGAGAAAGTGGTTTTCAAACCTCTAAGCCACATACCACTCCCCCAGGATCTGTAACAGGCCGCTGCTGTGACAAAATCACACTGTCCGATATCAATGTTTGATCGTGGCATAGATTCAGAATGTGAAACTGTAATGAAAGAATCTTTGGTGTTTTACACACAATCTGCACTGACAGACAGTAGCAGGAACCCAATCTCTTCAGGCTGTTCTCATGAACCATTCGTACATATAGCTACGAAAAGTAAAGTAATGCACTGTAATTTGTATGTATTTCACGTATTTTTTACTGTATGCATTCTTACACTCTGTGTATACAAACCCGTACATGAGAAGGTGTTGCTTGTTTGACCACTGCTTTCATTGAAAAATGTGAAACTGAAATGAAATAATCTTTGGTGTGCAACAATATGCACTGACAGACAGTAACAGGAACCCTAGTCTCGCTTTGCCAGACCCTGGATACTCCACATAGCATTTGAGGATGCTCTGGTTTATTGGCCTCACTTTAAACCAAAAACAATCGTCTTGGGGAAAAGCTGCGGTGCCTCTGCAAAATAGCCTCGGAAGGAACTTGTTTTGGTGATACGTTATATTACATGTGTATGTTCAAAAGTAGTTTTAGTCGTGCAACAGAAAACTCAGATTGGACAGATAGTCTAGCTAGCTGTCTGGATTTACCCTGCAGAGATCTGAGAAAAGGTTAACCATAGTCCTCAGAAATCCACCGGATGCCAACACAAAGGAAGCCCAAGGCAAAGGACATCCGGCCTAAATGAATGAAATCCGGCAGATTTTCTGTCGGGAACGGAGCAATCCCAGAAGTGGAACGTCAAGGATATCGACTTAAGGAACACAAACTCGTTGAGCATTCTGTTCCTCCAACATCTCACTGGTCTTATACTATACCACCTCTACTTCACTCTGGCTAATTATTGTGCTAAGACGGTAGGTGTCAAGCAGCACAGAGGATTTGGCATGGTCGCTTCCGCCTCACCTTCTCAGGTAGCTTGTGTAATTAACTGCTCTGATCTGCCAATTTGGTTTACTCTGTCGTTTGCAGCAGGGCACTTTATTGTGACACTGTTTTATATATATCCAAGAGCAACTCCCTGTATCTATGCATACTATACTGGGTCCAGTTAGATTTTGAATCATTGCTGAAACTATTCCATAAGCCAAACATATGCTAAATCAGTAGTTAACTTTCTTGGGATGTTTGGGAAATATATTCTGACTTGGAACAACGTTTGCACAACTTTCCTTTCAATTCAATTCAGTTTTATTTATAGTGTCAAATCATAACAGGAATTATCTCAGGACACTTTACAGATAGAGGAGGTCTAGACCACACTATAATTTACAAGGACCCAACAATTCCAGTGATTCCCCCAAGAGCAAGCATGAATGCGTAAGTGCGACAGTGGCGAGGAAAAACTCCCTTTTAGGAAGAAACCTCGGACAGACCCAGGCTCTTGGTAGGCGGTGTCTGAAGGTGCTGGTTGGGGGTATGATGAACAATGGCAATAATAGTCACAATGAGGATATTGTAATAGTTATAATAGTTCATGGTGTCGTAGAGCACAGCAGGGCGTAACAGGGCGTGGCAGGGCGTTGGCCGGACATAGAAAGTCAAAGCCGGGCATTGCAGTGCGTAGCAGGGTGTAATAGGGCACAGCAGGGCGTAGGGCAGGACCACGGCGACAGCTGCCACCATGATGTAGGTGCCATCATGATCCAAGATGATGATGCTGGGCGGAAAAAGAACATAATGACTCCGGGGAATAAGCTGCCTGGAGCTATGTTAGTAACAAGCATTTCTGTGACACGAATACACACAGATGGAAAGAGAGAGGAGAAAGAAGCTCAGTGTGTCCAAGGAGGTACCCCGGTTGTCTAGAACTATAACTGCATAACTAAGAGCAGCAGAGAAGGGGAGATAGGGAGGCTGTGTTTCGTGATTGTGGCTACACACCTTCCCCCGCCGGTCTAGGCTAACGCTGCGACTCATTACTCCCTAAGTATATGTAAGCCTTCTATGGGGAGAAGCAGAGATAGGGTGGGGGTGCGCCATGACTGTGGCTACACACCCACTAAAGGTGGTGACGGTGTCTGCCCCCCGAACCCAGACTGGGAGCTGGTTCCACAGGAGAGGAGCCTGATAGCTAAATGCTCTGGCTCCCATTCTACTTTTAGAGACTCTAGGAACCACAAGTAACTCTGCATTCTGGGAGCGTAGTGCTCTAGTGGGACAATAAGGTACTATGAGCTCTTCAAGATATGATGGTGCTTGACCATTTAGAGCTTTGTAGGTCAGGAGAAGGATTTTAAATTCAATCTTGGATTTTACAGGAAGCCGATGCAGAGAAGCTAATACAGGAGAAATATGATCTCTTTTCTTAGTTCTTGTCAGAACACGCGCTGCAGCATTCTGGATCAGCTGGAGAGTCCTAAGAGTTTTATTTGAGCATCCTGATAATAGGGAATTACAGTAGTCCAGCCTGGAAGTAACAAATGCATGGACTAGTTTTTCAGCATCGTTTTGAGACAGGATGTTCCTAATTTTGGCAATGTTAAGAAGGTGAAAAAAGGCTGTTCTTGAGGTTTGTTTTAAGTGGGCGTTGAAGGATAAATCCTGATCAAAAATAACTCCTAGATTTCTGACAGTAGTGCTGGAGGCCAGGGCAATACCATCCAGAGTAACTATATCTTTAGATAATGAGTTTCGGAGGTGTTTAGGGCCCAGCACAATAACTTCAGTTTTTGTAATTGAGTGTTTACTAATAATATTGCCTAGAGGAAGCATATACAAGGAGAAAAGAATTGGTCCAAGCACTGAGCCTTGAGGAACGCCATGGCTAACTTTAGCGTACTTGGAGGATTTATCGTTGATATTGACAAATTGAGATCGATCAGAGAAATAGGACTTAAACCAGCTTAGTGCGATTCCTTTAATGGCAACTAAATGTTCCAGTCTCTGTAAAAGGATGGTATGGTCAATAGTGTCAAATGCAGCAGTAAGATATAATAAGAAAAGTATGGAGACAAGTCCTTTGTCAGCAGCAATTAGAAGGTCGTTAGTAATTTTCACCAGTGCCGTCTCTATGATGCTTTCTAAATCCTGACTGAAAGTCCTCAAATAGACTATGCCTATGTAAAAAGTCTCATAACTGATTAGCGACTACTTTCTCAAGGATCTTGGAGAGAAAGGGAAGGTTAGATATAGGTCTATAGTTGGCTAAGACCTCAGGATCGAGGAGGTATTATCACAGCTACTTTAAATGATACATTAACATAACCTGTTAATAAAGACATATTGATCATATCTAGTAATGAAGTGTTAACCACTTCTTTAAGTAGCCTCGTTGGGATGGGGTCTAATAGACAGGTAAATGGCTTTGCTGAAGAGACCTTTAGCATTAATTGTTGAAGGTCTATAGGAAAAAAGCAGTCTAAGTATATGTTAGGTCTTGTCGTTCTTTCTAGCATTCCTGCATTCAAAGGTGAACCGTTAGAAGTTAAGGGCAAAAGGTGATGAATTCCATCCCTAATTGTTATAATTTATCATTAAAGAAACTCATGAAGTCGTCACTACTCAGAGCTATAGGAATAGATGGCTCAGTAGAGCTGTGTAGATCTGTCAGCCTGGCTACAGTGCTGAAAAGAAACCTTGGGTTGTTCTTATTTTCTTCTATCAATGATGAGTAATAGTCTGATCTGGCATTTCTGAGGGCCTTCCTATATGTTTTCAAACTGTCTTGCCAATCTAAACGAGATTCTTCCAATTTGGTGGAACGCCATTTACTTTCAAGTTTTCGTGAGATTTGTTTTAATTTGCGAGTTTGGGAGTTATACCAAGGTGCTAGTTTCCTTTGCTTCATCATCTTCTTTTTGATAGGAGCAACAGAGTCTAAAGTCGTCCGTAGGCAGGCCGTAGCACCGTCTACAAAATTATCAATTTGGGAGGGACTAAAGTTAACATAAAGGTCCTCTGTTATATTAAAGCACGTCATTGAGTTAAATGCTGTTGGAATATGTTCCTTAAATTTAGCTATAGCACTGTCAGATAGGCATCTAGTGTAGAAGGTTTTATTTAATTTCGTATAATCGGGTAGTAAGAATTCGAAAGTTATTAAAAAATGGTCTGATAATAAGGAATTCTGTGGAAATACTATTAAATCTTCAATTTTGATGCCATATGACAGCACAAGGTCGAAAGTGTGTGGTTAAAACAGTGCGTGGCCTTATGCACACTCTGACTGAAACCAATTGAATCTAGTAGTGAGCTGAAGGCAGTACTAAGGCTATTGCTGTCAACGTCCACATGAATATTAAAATCACCTACAATAATTATTTGATCTGATTTTAGGACTACACATGACAAAAACATCAGAATACGGACCTGGCGCTCGGTAAACAACAACAAATATAATTGGCTGTAATGTTTTCCATGTTGGATGTTGAAGATTAAGAACATATGATTAATATGAGGAGTGGCTTCATTTAGACTAACATATTCTTCATGTCCCTGCCATGTTTCAGTAAGACAGAATAGATCAATTTGATTATCTGATATCAAATCGTTTACCAATATTGCTTCAGAAGACAGATCTAATATTTAATAGTCCACATTTGATTCTCCTATTCTGTTCTATCGTTGCAGTGGTTGTTTTAATTCCAATTAGGTTGTTAAGTATAGCACCTCGTTGGTTTACGTTTGATTTTACCGATCTCAGTCGGGGGACAGACACCGTAGTTATGGGATTATGAACGGGTGGCTGCTCCAAAGGAAGCACAGAGGAGCGTGTGGATGTTCTTGTGGATGTTCATGTGGACATCTTGTGGATGTTGCATGTATGCTGGAGCCAGGTGTTGAGGATGAGTAGTCTGCTAAAAAGGCATACTCCGCGACCTCGAGATGGGAGTACCAAAGTCTTTCTTTGTGTGCTCACTCTGCTGATAGGACATGTCGTTAAGTCCACAATTCGCCTTATTCACCTATGTCATCATCTTAAACCAAAATGAGGCTGTGGTGTACGGAAGTAATGTTGGCAACGTAGGCTACTGTCATAACGTTACCTACAATGCCGCCGCATTATTGTGTTCCCAAATGTACTTCTTAGAAATAAATCCTATACAGGTCAAAAGCTTCCATCGTTTCCCCAAAGATCCTGTACTTTGCCGTGAATGGATTCACAAAATAAGAAGAGATCCCGGTCGCCATTTCAAGGTAAGATATTAACATTAGCTTACGATGCGAACTACGCTAACGTTAGCCATATTTACGTTAACTAGCATAGAGATACCAAGCTAAGCCTTCTGGCTAAATAGACATGGCTTGATAAGCCACGAACCGGTCCTTTTTAAGTTATAACGAGCGGGGGGCTGATTCGGGGGTAACGTTAAGCAAGTTGTATCTCTTTAGACTAGCCTGGTCTGCTAAGCCGTGGCTAGCCGTGTCTTACAGCAGAATATAAACAAGACGTGACCTGTGCCTGTTTATGGTAACCATTGCTAATCTAGACCAAGTTAAGCACACAACTATAAACAGTAACATCCATTTAATATCTAACGTTACAGATCCATGTGGACACAAAAGTATGTTCAGATCACTTCACAGAAGAGTCTTTTTTGAAGACCCTGGTTGGCATGCGAAAGTTGAAGAAGGGTGCCGTTCCAACATTGTTTGCCTGGACTGATAGCACCGTGAGGCCTGCAAGGAGGCCTATCGTCAGAGGAACTACAAGGTATTTTTCTGTGCAGTTACATTCTTAGTCCATAATGTTTTTAAAACCTATTTTCATGTGACTAAGTTTCAGTAATACTGCTTTCCAGTCATGCAACCACTGCAGTTGTTGAAGAGGATGGCCGGCAGTTTGACATACATTCCAATGAGTTAAGGTAAGTGACGTGTATCTCTGAACATAATTTTTTTCCCTACTATTATCTGATTGCTAGGATCAGAGGAATTCTGGTAGAAAATACAGTAGCTATCGACTCAGTACACTCTCAGTGCCTCCCGTTTATTTAACATAACAACTGAGCATCTTACAGGTGTCGTGCCGAAAAGTGATGGTCCGCCGAAAATTGATTGCGCCCAGTCTCTTTACGTCTACAGCTGGATCAAACAGACATAATGTGCAAATAACCATCAGTTTATGTCCGTGGTAATAGCAAAGGTATGTCTGTGTGATACTTTAACGTTTCTTTTAACATAATAATAACAATTGTGGCCAAATAAGTGTTTGCAGTTTATAGCTTAATCAGGTATGACATTTAGATGATTATAGGAAATAATAGAAGCCTGTTGTTGCCAATGGAATACGTGTTTGTATTTGGAAAACGGACTGTAGCCTATAATAACATGACTTACTGCTGAGTTATATATATATATAAAATAAAGACATGATCTCTTTTGCAATTATCCTTATGACTCTGCATTATTTTACCTGCTGTGTACCAACCAATCCAGCCCTTTTTACCTGTTAAAATACCTTTAAATGTCGAAAACAACCCATAAAATGCAGTATTCTACTTACAACAAAATTATTGAAGCCTCTACTTATTGCAATAAATAATGCAATCAATTTTCGGCAGACCATCACTTTTTGGCACGACACCGGCATTAAGACCTACCGGATTTAAACATTATACTCAAGAATTGCATTTAGGTCTGACACTTTCCAATAGTAATGGATACATGAAAATCACTTTAGTTTTTGGCATAATCAAAGTGAAATTAATTGTATTGATTTAATATTATCTGTGATAAAATACAATAGACTAATGAGTTTTTCTATTAGCTGCAAAGTGTAAAATAGACATGGCAGCAAATCAGGACCAAGATAAAACATCATCCATAGTGATCTGTAGTTGCTGAGCCTTCGGTTTTATTTTAGTTTGTGGATGATAGCCTGTGTAAAATTGAAAGTGTTAATAGAAGCCTTAATCCTTTTGAAAATCTAAAACATGAAAATGATACATATTGTACCCAGATATATTTAATTCTGTCTGGGATCTAACCTTTCAAAAAGTAATATCTCTTTGTAGTAAACAATACTGAGTGTTAAAAAACTAATATTATTCTATATATTGTTGGTGGTGACAGCAGATTTCCAGAGCAGCTTATGTTGGAGGTGACTGCTACTGACCTGTTCTACTTAGGGAAATATCACTTTTAAGAGAAAAGCATTATTTTGCAAATGACTGGCCTCAGATGGGAGATTGATCACTAGTTTAAAATATGCTCTCCTAAAATTATGTCCCTCAATATTTTATTGTCCTTGCAGTACAGAGACGACCTCTCCACACCCTGATCATGATTATGCTGAACTTCTCCCGCCACTGGAGGAGCAACTTAAGGAAGCCCACAAGATCATCAACGATCAAGCAGAATTAATTGCACGTCTTCAAACCAAGCAGTTTCTCCTTTCAAGATTCCAAGGGGATGATAAGAACATCATGTTTTTCACAGGCTTTCCTGATTACAACACACTGAAAGCAGTGTTTATGGCCCTACAGCCTACTGCAGAAAACATGGTAGGGTGGAGTCAGGCACAGCGAATAAGGCAAGCTGACGGGGGAATTGTAAGGCAGGGGTTTAGCATTCCTAAACTGGCCGTCATTGACCAGTTTTTTCTATTTCTTTCTCGTCTTAGGCAAGGTTTTCCTGAACAGGACCTTGCAGTGCGCGTTGATGTGTCACAGTCAACTGTTAACAGGGTCTGTGTAACCTGGGCAAACTATCTACATTTCATATTAGGACCACTTCCAATTTGGCCTTCGAGTGAAACTGTAAACGAGCTCATGCCTCCTTGTTTCCAAAGCACTTCCCCACTTACAAGAGTTATATTAGATTGTACAGAAATACACGTGCAGAGACCTAGTTCAAAAGTTCTCAACTCTGAAATCTATTCTCACTACAAAGGTAACACCACCTTTAAGGGCCTAGTTGGCATCTCTCCCTCAGGTTTAGTCACATTTGTCAGTGACCTGTATACAGGTTCGATATCTGACAAGGAGATCACAAGAGAATCCAGAATCCTGTGTCTACTTGAGGAAGGCGATGAGGTCATGGCTGATAAAGGATTTCTCTTCTTTTTTTTTTGAATTTATTTTTATTAATTTCTGTGGGTCATCATAATTTGGCTCCAGGAATTACATCAAATAAAGGCGAAACAACAATTAAAAAAATAATAAAAAATAAAAATAGAGAAAACGAAAAGACAGATTTCAAAGTGTTATCAAGAGTTATCAAAGAGTTTCATCAAAATTTCATCTCCACTTTTTACACACTATGCTTCCCTCAATACTTTATATCAACCCACCCCCACCAACCCACCCTACCATCCGCCCACCTCTCCCACCACCGTCCCCATTTACCTGCACATTGCTGGTCCTCATTCACCACAGATCTCTCTCACACACACACACACACACACACACACACAAATAAGTAAATTAAAATAATGAAGGGGGTTCTAAAGACATGCTTTAGAGGGCATTATAAATTTGGCTCCATTGGCTATCAAATAGTTTCTTTTTATTTTTGTCCTCTGATATTGATCTTTCAATACACACATAATACTTCATTAGGGCCTTCCAATTCTCTATTGAAGGTGCTTCCTTATTTTTCCAATTTTGCAATATCAATTTTTTAAAGATAAGAGAAGAAAAAAGTATCTGCCAACTAGTTGGATATCTTATTCCCTCTATATCTTGAAATATACACATTTTTGGAGAGAATATGATTTTTTCTGTTAGTATACTTGGATAACTAAATCTCTATACTCTCCCAAGTTTTCTTAATTCCTTTGCAGTACCAAAAGGCATGCATAAGGGAGTCACCATATAGATTACATTTTAAACATATATCTGATGATGTATTATCAATCTTGTTTATTTTATCTCTAGTGTAATATATTCTTTTCATTATCTTAAACTGTATTAGACGCATATTTTTCGATTTAGTAGTTAATTTGTATGTAAGTGACAAGCTTTCTTTCCATTTTTTCTTTAACGTCAACCCCTAGGTCTTCCGTCCATTTATTGTATATACTTTGTAATAATTCATCACTGCTTTCCATGCTTATCAGTAAATTGTACATAGAGCCGATCAACCTCCTTTTTTTGTTGCTTTGGCTTAATATGTTAGACATTTCAGGGCTGATGTTCTTTTCCAAGTCAAAATGGCAGGTAATCCAGTTTTTCAGTTGCATATACCTAAATAATTCTCCATCTTTTAGGTTATATTTACTTTTTAATTCACTAAATGGTGCAACAGTGTCATAGTTTGTGACATCTGACAACTGCTTGATTCCACCTTTTATCCATGTTTCCCAGTAAAGCTGCGTGCTCTGTATTTTTATTGATGGATTGCTCCAAATATGTATATGCCTGGGACGCCCTATTTCCTGATGAAGAATTTTTTTAATTTTATTCCAGGCCTTTAATGTACTATTAATAACACAGTTTGTTGATTTAATGTTGCCCTTAGAAAAAAAAGTGCTAACAGTAAACTGTTGCACTGTAATTGATTGTTTTCTATGTCTATCCATGGATCTTCATTTGTTTTATTTATTATGTGAGCAATATAAAAATGACTGAGCTGCTATGTGATAAAACTCTAAGTTAGGGGAGATTTAGACCCCCTTCTGCTCTTGAGTGATACAAAAGTTTCCTTTTCAATCTAGATGCTTTATTTGACCAAATGACCGAAGACATTATTGAGTTTACCTCTTTTAAAAAAGGTTTTAGGAGGCGTTATAGGAATAGTTTGAAATTGAAATAAGAATTTCGGTAGCCACATCATCTTAAAGAGGTTTACTCTTCCTATTAAATTAATCTTCAAGTCTTGCCACTGCCTAACATCCTTCTTAAAGTCTTTCACAAGTGGAAGAAAGTTATCGTTATACAACTGGGTCTTATCATGGCGAATATAGATTCCAAGGCATTTTATATTTTTTTCTGTATCCAAAATTGTGTGAGATTCTCCAAGTCCTTTTTACAAGAGTCTGTTGCCAACAGCTCCGTTTTTGCAATGTTCATTTTATAACCTGAGATCCCTGAAAAGGTTGTAATTATTTTCATAACGTGGAACTGAGGTAACTGCATTACTTAAGTAAAGTAATAAATCATCCGTGAATAGGCTCAATTTAAACAGTTTTTTACCAATCTCGATACCTCCTATCTCTTTTGTCTCTCTAATTTTTGAGCCAAGAGTTCAATTGCTAATGCAAATAATGATGGTGAAAGAGGACATCCTTGGGCAGTTCCTCTAGTTAATGAGAAAGGTTTTGATAGAATTCCGTTTGTATATACATATGCTTTAGGAGACTTGTACAGGGTTTTAATCATATTCATAAAATTTAATGGAAAATTGTATACCTCTAAAACTTTAAACAAGTAGGACCATTCTAGTCTGTCAAAAGCCTTTTCCGCATCAACTGCCATTAATGTTAAAAATGTTATGTTTCTTTGCATATTGTTTGAGGGAGATACAAGTTCTAATATTAGTTCTTAAATCCCTATGTTGTATAAAACCTGCTTGGTCGTAATGTATTAAGCTTGATAGAGTTTGTACCTGTCTATTATTCAAAACTTTGGTTGTGATCTTCCTGTCACAGTTTATTAAGCTTATAGGCCTATAATCAGAAAGTACTTCGCAAGTCTTACCTGGTTTTGGTATAACAGATATAGTCGCTTGATACATTGTTTCAGGAAGACTATTGTTTTTTTGCACCGAGTTCTTCTTCTGTGAATGAAGAATTAATTTTAGTCCAGAACGTGGTGTAAAATTCTACAGGAAAACCGTCCATTCCTGGAGCTTTTTTAGGGGACAAATCTTTCATAGCAGATTGTATTTCTATGTTGGTTATCTCCTTACTAAGATATGCAATTTGCTCAAGAGAAAGACTTTTTAGGTTAATTGATTTTAAGAAAGGGAGAGGGTCCTGGTCTCTTATTTCTGAAGTATATAATTCTTCATAAAATGATCTAAATTCATTATTTATGGCCTGATTATTTGTGTGGACATTATTTGAGTTTCTCTTAAAACTATAGGTTTCCTTTTCAAAACTTTCTTTATTAACGAGGTCAGGTGCTTGCCTGATTTATTGGCAGCTATATAATTTATTTTGGTAGAATTATACTTAAAGTCCTCTGCTTTCTTAAATAACAGACTGTCCAGTTTTAATTTAGCTTCCAGTAGTTTTTATAATTTATAATTTATAACTGCTATTTGTTTGGGTCTTATGTGCTCTCTGGAGTAATTTTATCTCTTCTCTCACTTTATCTAATTCCTTATCAAATTCCGCTTTCTTTTTTGACGCATATCCGATTATAACTCCTGTTAGGTATGCCTTAAAAGTATCCCAAACTATGTCAATACCCGGTCTGTGCTGGGAATCCCTGCTTTTCACATTTGTTTCTATAAATAGATCTATATGGCTATTGACATATTCCAGAAAGTAAGTATCTATTAGATATTTAATATTCATTCTCCAGATCCTGTGAGACGTTATGTTTTCTTTAGGTGACAACACACACGTCACTATAGCATGATCAGATATTACAATATCATTGATTTTACTCGTTACAACTCTATCTAATTCACTCCCTGAAATAAACAAATAATCAATTCGACTATAGCTATTCTGCGCATGTGAAAAATATGTATAATCTGTTATATTAGGATGTAAGGTCCTCCATACATCCTGAAGGTCATTAGTAAATAAGAAATTGAGGAGTTTATTTGGTGGATTTACCTTTCTGGTTGTTGTTGAGCTGTCCTTTGAACTAAAGATATTATTCAAATCTCCCCCAAATATAATGACCCCTGTTGGTGCACTGTCTAAGATTGTCTGTCTGTATCTTGCTTACGAAAGACATATCAGATATAGGAGGTTTATAGACATTTATAAGAGTAACAATCTCTCCAAACAATTCACACCTAACTACTAAGTACCTGCCATATTTATCTGGATGTTGTGAAAGTAGTTTAAAAGATAACCTTTTATTTATTAAGATGCCCACCCCTCTGCTTCTAGATGTAAGTGTTGCTTCAAAGGCTTCTCCTACCCATTGTCTCTTAACGTACTCTATCTGTCCTGTTTTAAAATGAAGCTCCTGAAGAAAGACATTGTCAGAGGATAATTTCCCTAAATGGTATAGGACCTTATGCTTTTTAGTACCTTCCTGTAACCCGTTTACATTCCAGGTCGCAATTTGTATCGTATTCAGAAGGTTTTGCGCAATACTTTTATAAGCCATAAAGTAATAAGCTAATGGATCTCCCTTATAATGCTCCTCCAGTTACTGTCAACAAAACCCAACATACATTGAAAAGACACACATTCAAACATCCATTCATGCTCAAACACACAGACATTTATCACTCTGCCCCCCCTATCCCCTTACAACCCTTAAACCTATTCCCTCCTAAGGATCCCTCCTTAAAGAACATTCTTTGCTAAGGTTTAATTACCCCCTCCTTTGCGTCGGGCCATGATCTATACATTCTATAACAAATTGAATGTACATAATAATTTTAATAAATCAAATTAAAGCTTTTTTCCTGGAACCTTGATTGAACAAAAATACATTCAACACACACTGTCCCAAATCACAGGGTGTACAACTGTGTGGATTTAAATTTCCTGGTACCTTACTTATGCAATAGCACATTGGTTTTATGCAAACATACATTCCCCCCCATCCCTAACCACATTTTTATCCATTAGTTGTCGAGGACGGAAACGTCTGTTACGTGGAAGGGGAAAGGAAAAAAAAGAAAAAGAGAAAAACCCTTGAGATAGCCTACAATACATTCATCAATGAAAAGAAGTTAGTTTTTTGTTTTCCAGTCGTTGAATTCCCCAAATTGAGATGTAGAGAAAGGTCAAAAAGAAAAAGAAGAAAGTTCAGTTCAAATCCTTCACTTCACTCACTCAGCTGCCTCAGGACCTACTTGGTTAGTCGGCCCTCTCTCACAGTTTAATCGATGGATATCTTTTGCACATCTCACGTTTTGCTTCACATACTGTGGGGAATCTTAGTTCTTCATCTCCAATCACAACCCACAGAACTGCTGGATGTCTCATCCTAGTTGTGATGTTTAGCTCATGCAACTTCTCCCTCAAAGGCCAGAATGCATCCTGTTTCTTCCTTAACTGTACAGAAATGTCAGATATGATTCTGTACTTATTGGTCTTTGGTTCCGTCTCCTCGGTTAGATTTGCCTGGTTTGCTTTGCTTGCATTAACGGCTTTCAAGATTTGTAACTTTGTTTGAAAGTGCTGGACCCGGAATATAATGCCTCGTGGATTTCGTGGTCTTTGCTGGTGTGGGCCTAGTCGATGCGCCTTCTCAATATCTGTCTCCTGTAGCGTTAAACCCCATTTAGCCTGTATTAGGTTCACCAGAAAAGGAACAATCCCCTTGCCGCTTTCTTTTTTTCGTTTTTTTGTAGCTCATCAATGCATCCTTTTCGTGCACTTAATTGGGTGGCGTGGACATGCATTTCTCCATTAAGCATCTCAAGTTTGTTATCAATTGAGTCCACTCTCTTCGATAGAGACGACACGAGAGAGTTTGTCTCCGTTTGTAATGCCAGGAGCTTATCAAGTTTGCTGTCCAAATCGTCAAATCTAGCTGCGTTTGTCGCCGGCATTTTTCCAGTTTGGGATCTTGTATTCATGCACACCTGCGCTTTTGTTTGTTGCACCTTACCGGTCCCGCTCTGTCTTATCCCCCGTTGTTTAGTTGGTAGGGATTAACGATGCACTGTGCAATTTAATATGTGGCTTTACCTTTGCACTTTTTTGTACATAAAGTCAAGTTTTTAGATCAAATAAGCCCTACGCGACCAGGAGCCCTTAACCTCTCCGACCTCTCACGTCGCGCATGCTCCTTTTATAAAGGATTTCTCATCAAGGACCTTCTCACTGAAATCAATGTCTCCCTTGTGATCCCACCCTTTTTAGGCCCAAGTGGACATTTCAGCAAAGAAGAGGTGAGACAGACACAAGCCATAGCCAGACTTCGCATTCATGTTGAGCGTGCCATTAGGAGGATCGAAGAGTATCACATATTCGATAGGGTCTTACCAATGACTCTAGTGGGCTCTGTCAATCAACTGTGGACTGTTTGTGCCCTCTTGAGTAACTTCCAAGGGCCTCTGTTCTAAAGAGTGCCAGGGCACCCTTGAAATTATACCTGTCTTTATGGACTCACAATAAATTTGAAATGATACTGTCCACCCCATGGAGCACACTGAATTACGCTGACAGGTTGTTTTACAGTCAAGTTTCTTTTATTTTTAACACATTGTTTATTTTTTATGTAATTTTTGGTGACTGAAGCCATCTACTGCACAGATGTTTCTTGAATGAATTAGTCAATTTGTGTGTGTGTGTGTGTGTGTGTGTGTGTGTGTGTGTAAGTCCGCTGCAAACAGTGTTGCTCTACCAGAATGACTCATGAACATTAGCAGAAACATCTGTTAATTCACAAAAACTTTTGAATCTAAAGCACTTGTCACAAAACATCTGAAAAATAAAACATTGTCTTTAAACATGGGCTCCTGTGTTTCATTTCATTGATGCTCTTTTCATGTACCTTTGTTGCACAAGGCAGGCAGGAAGTATGTAAAAAAGAAACTGTCAAGTTTGGATTTCATGTTGTCCCATTCTTCAGGGTTGAAGTGGACCCGCTCCAGGTGGTGGTCCTGTTTGCACCGGACAAAGAAATCGCACCATGTCATACCGTTGATACCCATCTGTCCCACCATCTGGTAGTAGTACTCATGGATTGTCTTCAGAGCATAGGTTCCATCGGTCTTGCAGTACAAGTATGCACAGTCTTTGAAACTGTCCTTGTCTGGACACTTGATTTCCAGAAGTCCGTAGGTTGGTGCTGCACTAAGGTCACGCACTTTCCTATCAGGTGAGGCCTCCAGATGTGGGGCATGGGGGTTAATTACAAACCCGCAGGAGTAGACTTCATTGCCAGTGATTTCCTTGTATTCAGCAGCAGCGACTGGCTCCATTTCAAGGCCTCTCTTCATTGTTTTAGTTTGTGTCAACCGTTTCTCCTTCATGTTGGCTGCCAAACTGTCAAAGTCTCTCACCCTGGAGCAGATTCTTTTGAATGATGATGATGTCAGGCGTTTGGCTCGTACTTGATGCCAGGTCTTGCTACTGCTTTGTCCTCTGGTTTCCATCTCTAGATGCTTTGCATCAGACAGTGTGACAGCCAGGCCACCGTAGAAGAATGTTTCAGTATCATCTAGAGCAGTGCTAATTGAGCATGGCTGTTGAGGTAGAGGAAGTTCAGGGTCATTTTCACTGAAAATGGACAGTGGACGTTGAGTTTGGTAAGTTAATACAGAACCCCGGGGAAGGTCCCCAAATTCTGTGGAGACCAGATCAGCAGGCTGCTTACAGTTTGCTTCCAGTAACTTTAACATCTTACTGCCAATTGTAGCCAGATTGCTACAAAGAGTCTCTGCAAATTCAGCACTTAGTAATGGAAGTGGCACAATACAAATTAGAGACAATCCCCTCAGTAGAGCGCTGTTTTTTCTTTGGTGGTGCATTAGCCAATGGTGGTTTAACTTTGGATACTGTCACAGTGCATGGGCTGAGACCTAATGTCCTTGATGGAACATGCCAGGCTTGAGGTAGCGATGTTTTGCTTGCAGTTGGGGGGACAGATGCATACCCCATTTTTATATAGTGGGCCAGCGTGTAGAGCAGTCCTATTAGGTGATTGCACTGTCCCAAGCCAGCTTTACAGTTGCAGGTTCTCTTGCCAATGAATGGCTACTCGAAGGACAGCTCCACCTTTAAGAATAATCAAACAAGTTTAAGAACACATTCACATTTAGATAGGTATACCAACATAGTTTTCTAAGCGTCTGGTCCAGACCCAAACAGTCATGGTAACTCTAAGGATTTAAAAGAATATGTAACTGGCCTAGCAAAGTAGGTGGTGATATAAATACCTAACATGAAATTACAGAGCATGGTGATTAGTTAATTAGGTACTACTGGCGTTTTCACATTCCAGCAATGAAAGCATAACAGTCCATGTTTAAGTTGCTAGGTTTTGTTCTAGACATCAGACATGATACTGATTAATACAGCTTGCAGGGTACCTAATATATTGGACACTCATTGTACTAAAACCCAGGGTTGGGGAATAACTGTCATTTGACAAGCTGTTTGACACCAGCTGTTTATTAAAATAAGATAATTTTGAGGCAGAGATGCATAAACGTTTCAAAGTAATCAAATGATGTTACTGGGTTTGTGCATCCCTGAGGGCGACATTACTGATTCGTTTTTAGCATCTGTGTTACCTGTGAGACCTGAAGAGTACCTTCCCCAACCCTACTTAACATCGCTGTGTAAACTGAGCAACCCATGCCTGTAAACAAACTTACTTATACTTAATATTTATTAATTTTAATAACCAACAGTAGCACCCTGCCTTGTTTTGTAGTGACACATTGGAAACAAGCTATTTTGACTGATGGTTCCAATACACTTTTAGCTAAAGATCACGTCAACTGCACATAACATGTTATTTTTAGTCTAGCAGGGAAAGATGAACTGTTGATATGAACGATCAAAATGAACATTTGAACGTTTAGCAAGCGTCTTTGTTCTAGCAGTGGCACCACTCCGCAAACTGAGCAGTTTATCCACAGTCATGATACCTGAATGTTGTAAGGTGCCTCGTTTTTTTGCATTGAGCGAGAAGACTTGGCTCTCACACTGTCTCGCTCCTCTTGACTGTCGGTAAAATAATGTATTGTTAACACTCAAAATAAGTCAGTCTGGTGTGGTTAATATATCTTAACAATGCTTAGCATCAGCTTGTAATGTTATCGCGTCCTGTTGTATTAGCTAGCTAACAAGCTAACGTTAAAAGTAACGTTGGCTAATGTTGATTTCAGAAAAAAAGCCATCATCGTCCGTGTATTACCTTCCACTTCGTGCACATATCCCTCGATCCAGTTGCTGTAACCTTTCAGCAAAACAGCCCGGGGAATCTTGCAGTCGTTATTTGCCCATTTTTCAACATTGTCCACTGTTAATTCTGGAAGAGATGAAAGGTTTGTAGTCCACACAGGTACCGCCATGATGACAGACACTCGCTGCGCTCTGTCACTGAACTTCCGGTTTAGAGTGTACCCCCTAGCCTCGTTTTGGTTTTCAAGATGGAGGCGCGGTGAATAAGGGGAATGGACCACGATGCGTTTAATAGAGGTCGGGAGTGAGGGCATCAGGTCCACAGCTTTAGCCAGGATGTCTGCAACTTTGGCTCCAGGAAAGCAGTGTGTGACAGCATTAAAAAACCGTATATCCCGGGTGATGGAGTCACCAATAATTATTGTGGTTGGGGTGAAGAGAGTGAAGAGTGGGGGCATGAATGGCCGGTGGCAGGAACAAAACAGCCAGTATCGGTTTCAGATAAGCAAAGAAGAGGAATGTTGCTTACCATTCGGTGGGGGAGATTGTTTTTGAGGAACGTTGTCATTTGGCCGGTTCAGGCAAGGGAGGCCGTCGGACCGTCTGACTACCGCATCCCTCAGAAGTTTTCTCCGTGAGGCAGCGGTCCTCTCCCGTGATGACAGCTGGTCAGTTGGCTTTGAAGCGGGGCGAGCCCGGGTAACCACATCGGCCGCTACCGGGGGAACATTCGGCTTCGACAGGGCATCGAAGCGACTGGAGAGGCTGAGGGCAGGAGCCCTACCTGAGGCTCTCTTTCGGCCGCAAACCACTTTAGTCCAGGATGGCCTGATGGTCGGTGTCGAGCAAGAAGATGGATGTGGGCTGGCGGATGGGTCCCAAAGCGCAGTATCCTGGAAAGCCGCCAAGAGAGTTGTGATTTGGAGCGATTGAGTTTGAGCAACGTCCAGGTAGGCTGTTAACAAGGTATCTTTGGTTTTTAAGTCCTCTGAGAGCTGACGAACTTCTTCCCTAAGGTCAGAAATTTCTTTGTTTGCATTTTCAAGCAACAAGGAAATCCTGTGGGGAAGTGGGGAGGTAGCCATGGAGCTGGCGTTAGCCTGAAGCTAATGTTTACTACTCATAGAAAATGTGCAGTCCTCCACGCACAGGTATGTAGATTTGCGTAGATGCTGGCTCTTTCTAGAGACTAAAGGATACCAGGGGGCTAATAAGAAACAAAAAACTAAGCAACTGGTACAACATTTTTCTCAAAATAATACTGTTTTCCTCCGTCTGTCTTCTCTCCCTCCACCTGTTACCTTCCGGTTCCGGCTTCAGAGAAATGCCTTGCATCTCACATTACTGATTTTAATATGGTCTTTGATAGCAAAGCTCTGTGAGAATGCACAGTAGGGGTTTTCATTGTGGTAGAAAAGTGATGGATTCATTTTCACAGCCAGTTGAAGAATCAGTCTTAATTATCTCAGGTTTTGGCCTTTGATCTGATTCCTCCCCACATCTCCTGGAGCCTCAGGTGTCTTAACAGATTGTAATTAATGTATTTTTGAGTTTGAGTGTGTGCGGTTGGGCTTGTGTCTTTCTGAGGACCCAGAGTCCTCCCTAACATACAGTAAAATGTCCAGATGTAAATGTAATGTGTCCAGAAGCACTGCTGATGCAGTTGGCAAGAGAAGCACATCAGCCCATGGGCATCAATTGTGTATGAATAATTCCCAGGTCGATGATGCAAAATAGATTGTGTTTATGCAAAAAAGGACACAATGTTTGGTAACACTTTATAATAACCATCATTAATAGATGGTAAATTGACAGTTAATTAATCTTTAGTTAATTGTCATTTAACTGTTAGCAAACAGTCATTTTACTGTTAAGAAACAATTAAATTATAATTAAAAATGTTTATTAATTATTAGTAGTGCTGTAAATTAACAGTTTATTGTTACAAACATATCCCTCATATACTATATATATATATATATATATATATATATATATATATATATATATATATATAAACTTAGCACAAAAGTAAGGAAATTTGTGTTATGCTTTTGGGCAATAAATCTTACCATCTCTTACCAAATCTGGGGATATAATACCGTTGGAAAGCCTGTTTAGTTCAGTTCAAATTCAATTCAATTCAATTCAATTTTATTTATAGTGTCAAATCATAACAGGAATTATCTCAGGACACTTTACAGATAGAGGAGGTCTAGACCACACTATAATTTACAAGGACCCAACAATTCCAGTGATTCCCCCAAGAGCAAGCATGAATGCGTAAGTGCGACAGTGGTGAGGAAAAACTCCCTTTTAGGAAGAAACCTCGGACAGACCCAGGCTCTTGGTAGGCGGTGTCTGAAGGTGCTGGTTGGGGGTATGATGAACAATGGCAATAATAGTCACAATGAGGATATTGTAATAGTTATAATAGTTCATGGTGTCGTAGAGCACAGCAGGGCGTAACAGGGCGTGGCAGGGCGTTGGCTGGACATAGCAAGTCGGAGCCGGGCATTGCAGTGCGTAGCAGGGTGTAATAGGGCACAGCAGGGCGTAGGGCAGGACCACGGCGACAGCTGCCACCATGATGTAGGTGCCATCATGATCCAAGATGATGATGCTGGGCGGAAAAAGAACATAATGACTCCGGGGAATAAGCTGCCTGGAGCTATGTTAGTAACAAGCATTTCTGTGACACGAATACACACAGATGGAAATGGTGCCCCATTTGTAAGGAACATGCATTTGTGGGATGAGCAGCAGAGCTGAGTATGTGGGTTGCGCCCATGAAAAATTTGCCAAATCGTCTCTGTCAATGCCAAACAGCTTTTCTTTGCTGTTGCTATTGACTCTTGTTTTGAGCTTCTGGTACCCCCAGGTGCTGACAATCAGGTGCCTGATTCTGCAACCAGTGGCTATACCATATCTCCACAGTCTGGGACCGAACTCTATCCTCCAAGATGACAACGCTCGCCCCCACAGGGCGGGGTTTATCAGAGACTACCTCCAGAATGTGGGAGTGGAGAGGATGGAATGGCCTGCCAGCAGTCCTGACCTCAACCCCATTCAACACTTGTGGGATCAGCTTGGGCGTGCTGTTGGTGCCAGAGTGACCAACACAACCACGTTGGCTGACTTGCGACAAATGCTGGTTGAAGAATGGGATGCCATCCCACAGCAGTGTGTGACCAGGCTGGTGACCAGCATGAGGAGGAGGTGCCAGGCTGTTGTGGCTGTGTATGGTTCTTCCACACGCTACAGATGCTCCTGTTTGTGAAATTAATCAATTGCCAACGGTATAAGATTTATTGCCAAAAAGCATTGTTACCACAGAGAAATAATCTACCAAACACAAATTTCCTTACTTTTTGTGCTAAGTATATATATATATATATATATACTTAGCACAAAAAAAGTGAACATAAAATAATTATATATATATATATATATATATATATAATTATTTTATGTGTTGCAACTTTATAATAACCATCCAGCCACTGTTTACTAACAGTTTACAAACCAACTAGTAACCACTGACAAAGTATTAACTTTCTATCTAAATAATGTTTATAGATGGTTTACAAAGTATTTATTAACTATTTAGTTATTAATAGTTTTTTATTATTCCCCTATTTAACAAGGTATTATAGTCATCTGTTGCAACTTTATAATAACATCCAGAAACTGTTTATAGACAGTTTACAAACCAACTAGTAACCCTCAACAAAGTGTTAGGAATATCTGGTCATCTATCGATGTAATGTTCATAGATGTTTTAAAAATGGTCTCTTAAAGGTTTACAAACATTTTTTAATCATTACCCGATACCTAATATAGTATATGAGGGATATAATGTGTGTTACAATAAACTGTTAATTTACAGCACTACTAATAATTAGTAAACATTATTAATTATAATTTAATTGTTTGTTAACAGTAAAATTACTGTTTGCTAACAATTAAATGACAATTAACTAAAGATTAATTAACTATCAATTTACCATCTATTAATGATGGTTATTATAAAGTGTTACCCAATGTTTACATGCAGATGACATTGAAATGCATGGGATTAATGTATGAGGTTGTCTGGTCCCTGCTAAAAGTCATAAATTGACTGTACAGTGTGGCACGTTTTGTGCAGCTGAGCCAGAAGTGTTGCTGTGCTGTTAACACTGAATGAACTGGTTGAGCTTTTGTTTATCCATCTGCAGCAGTACCTTAAAGGTACCATATTGTAAAAAGGGAGATTTTCATGTCTTCTGTGATTATAAAGCAGGTCAAGGTGCTATATAAATACTGTAAGTATCAAAATGCTCCACAGAGAAATGCACACAGCCCGTATTCAGAAACTGTGCATTTAAAGGGGTGATTATTACATTACATTACATTACATGTCATTTAGCTGACGCTTTTATCCAAAGCGACTTACAATTAAGTGCTTTCAACCCTGAAGGTGTAAACTCCAGACAACGAGTAGTAAGTGCAAGTGCATTTAAATAGGTAATACTACAAAGAGCCATATGAAAGTGCAGCATCAAGAACTAATATATACTTATTTATATATTTTTATATAAATATAAATATATTTATATATCTATATTTATTTATTTTTTCTCTTCTTCTTCTTCTTCTTTATCCGAGGTGTAGTCAGAAGAGATGTGTTTTTAGCCTTCGGCGGAAGATGTGTAGGTTTGACTATGTCCTGGATGTATGCTGGGGCTGATCCGTTCGTGGCCGTGTATGCAAGTACTAGTGTCTTGAAGCGGATGCGGGCAGCAACTGGTAACCAGTGAAGAGAGCAGAGGAGCGGTGTAGTGTGAGAGAACTTGGGGAGGCTGAAGACAAGTCGAACTGCTGCGTTCTGAATGAGCTGCAGGGGCCGGACGGCACATGCAGGCAGGCCAGCCAGGAGGGAGTTGCAGTAGTCTAGACGTGAGATGACTAGAGCCTGAACCAGAACCTGAGCCGCCTTCTGCGTTAGAAGGGGACGTATCCTTCTGATGTTATGCAGCATGTATCTACACGATTGGGTAGTTGCAGCGATGTTGGCAGTTAAGGAGAGTTGGTCGTCAAGTGTCACACCCAGGTTTCTAGCAGTCTGGGTGGGGACTACCACAGAGTTGTCAATTGTTATAGTCAGAACCTGGGTAGGAGAGCCTTTCCCTGGAAGGAAAAGGAGCTCAGTCTTGTCAAGGTTGAGTTTCAGATGGTGTGTGGTGATAGAATGCAAAACCGAGTTTACCTTGTCATAGTTGAATAACGATAGTTCAGTGGATGAAATGGGCATACAGAGAACCTCAAAGTCCCATTGATACCCCTTTACTCTGCAAATCTCACAATTTGAAACTGCAGCTGAAAACGGGCAAATCCCAACCAAGCTCATAGTTGACGTCAACTCGGTGGCTGTACCTTATCTGGCTCTGGCCGTTGTCATTCCCCAAAATTTACATACAGACCACTGGTCTGAGACCAGATGGTCTTCTGAAAGTAGGTCACGCAGATCTCACACATAGTTTAGCTGCGAGCTTTACACTTCTAGGGGAATTACAAAGAAGAAAGTTTGGAATTTTTTCAAGGATATGAAAATGAACCACGGTCGTAAGTGTTTCAAGATGTACAGGGAATGGTGACACATTTCACATTTCATCGCGGGCTGCCGGTCGTGGTGCTCCAGGTAAGCGGTAGTTAGTGGTTCAGTTACCGGGTAACTGCAAGTGTGGCAGGCATGTTACCTGATATTAATAAATTAAGTTATGTTTTCATTTATATTGCAACGTAAATAATACGCTTAATAGCGGAGTGGCAATAGAGGTGCGGAGAGAGAGAGACTTTTCCCGGTGGGACGAGACCGCAACAGCCGGTCTGATAATAGTTATATGGGCAATGTGCTGTTGGAGCTGATGCTGCTGCTGCTCTCTGTCTGTGTGTCCGCGCTGACACTGAACTAGCTACTGTGCAAGTTGTGATTCCTTGATTCTGCAAGTGGAGTTTTTTTATGTCCCAAGGGTAACGTTACAACAACACTAGTTGTAATGAAAGTGTCGAAACTTTGCATTGGTGTGTGTGTGTGTGCGTGACACACTGGAGGATGACTAAACAGTAACGAAACTGTGTATCTGGTGCTTTGTACAGTAACATTAGTTGATGAGTTTATGTGTTGGAGCAGAAATTAAGTTTGAAGCCAGCTGGGGATATTTTCTCGGGCCTCGGCTGCTCCAGCTATTCCTACTCCGGCGGTGCTGCCTCTGTCTCTCCTACCTACACCGGCCCCGCACCCTGTCCCTTCTCCCCTTTCTACCTGCCTGCGCACTGTGACAGTGTTGCCTACTTAGCGACTTCGTCGCTAGATCTAGCGACTTGTCAGACCCCCTTAGTGACTTTTTTTCACAAAAGCGACTAGCGACAAATCTGGTGACTTCCTGTAGAAAAGACCAACCAATGTTACATACCCTATTAGGAGACCTTAAAGGGATATTTCACCGTTGGAAAGATTAATATATCTTTAAATTGGGTCACTTATGTAGTAGAAATGTGAATTCTTTTAGAAATTGGTGGCTTCTAGGCCGAGAAAAGCCAGAAAATGTGTTTTTGGCTCATGTGGATGAAAGACACCAAATCCCACAATGCACTTGCTTCGCTGCTTTAGCGTCTACTCCCAAGCCACGCCTACCGTTTACAGACAGACAGTGAGACAGTCAACTCAACTTTAGTGTGTTTTATTGTCATTTCAACCATATACACGAAACAACGTTTCACCGTGGCTCAATTGGTTACACAATTAAAATATGTGAAAACGACATTATATAAAAACAACATACGAAACAGGCTACATTTAGTGCACACACATGATATGCTCCATAAAGTTCAGCTAACACATAGCTACTAGCATTAGCACTTGGTGGGCTGTATCACTGAGTATAAAAATTTGCGTGGGATGTAGAATGGTCGGCATTTAACGGTCACAAACTCCACCAGCAGTTACCAGTTAGTTGGATACAAGCACCCCCATTTCTGCACCAGGCAGTCCGTGTTAACACAGCCCACCTCCACGAGCTAGTCTTGGTAGCTGGATAGTCCGATACAGCAATTGTTTCCACAACAACAAAAACACAGCAGTCTCTGAACTCGCGTTGGGAGTTTCATTGAAGTTGGATATGCTAATGAGCAAGCAGGATTGATGGAACAGGTGGCCGGCTAGCGTTAGCTTTCCACCAGCACTCGTTACGCGTTCCCCGCTGATGATGTCCCTTTACCAGCCAGAGGCATCGAGCAACACCGCTGGTCTCCATAGCAGGCGGGCGAAGCTGTGTCGAGTATTCCGTCTGCAGTAAAGTGTCCTGCATATTCTCCGATCTGTACCAATGTCTCCCGGTGGTACACGTGTGCGGTAGTTTGAATGCACATAATTGTTGTTCTAAAATTTCCTTCGGGATGAATAAATCTATCTAAAGTTTTGATGCCGAGAAGCCACTAAGCTACGCGAGGATTCAAGATGGCTGACAGTCGTTTTGGTTTCTGAAATTTCGGAGAATGCCGAAGTCCAACCCCCTATGGGCTATGCGGAAGTAGCTCCTACTACTGGCTGTAGTCCTTTGCCTCTGGGGAAAAATCTTCCAATGACGCAAAAATCGTTGTTTTACGTCATCGGAAGATTTTTTTCAGACCCACAATACAGAGAACTCTGGTCTCAGGGGGACATGAGGGAGGGAAGCACGGTCATTCAAAAATACTACCGGGTTTCTACTGATACAAAGCTTACTGCTAAATCGGTGAAGTATCCCTTTAAGGAACAGTATGAAATACTATATAATCATTCTATCACCCCTTTAAACGAACCATCAGGACAACCATACTGTTTATAGGTAGAAAGTGCCTCTACAGTGCCATTACAGTCATTCCCCGGCTGCAAAGATGGTTCAGAGACGAGAGCATAAGACCAGGAAATGCTGACCAATCAGAGCAGACTGGGCTATTTCCTGGAGAGGCGTTTAAAGAGATAGGCACTAAAACGGAACATTTTAGACAAAGGATGAATACAGGTATATTCACACAGACAGTATATGAAAAAGAATGTGTTTTTGAACATGAAAACATGTTCTAGTAGCAAACCAAAATACAATATAGTATAATAGTATAAACCTGGGGCCTGTTTCACAAAAGCAGAATATATAAATCCAGGATAACTGAAAAAGCAAGGCTTGACCTAGTCTAATCTGTGCATCCTGGCTTGGTGCGTTTCACGAAGGCCAAGCCAGGCTGAGGAGGAGCGACTAGGTTGAGCCAGGATGAAGTAATTCAGATAGATGCACGTTCACGGCTTTCCTCAAAAGACCGTGAGGTCGATCACAAATTTACTGATGCCAAAATGGAGAATACGCATTGTACGTACTTTATACAGAGTGAGCAGCAGCTTCTTGTGGAAGTATGATGACGTGAAACACATTATTTGTATGAAAATAAAAGAAACACGTCCGCTGTAATGAAATGTAGCAGACGATCACGGACCGACCGCGTAATTAGCCTAAATATATACATTAACTGACTACTGCTCTGAATTAAAACCGTCATAATCAATCCATTCAAGGATTAGGATACTAATCATTTGCACAAATTAACAGTTGTAATCTTTGCCTTAAAAGTAAGCAGAAGATAATGTTACTCAGGAAATTTACCATGAAGATCAATTTTCTACAACGCTAGAATATGATGCATAAATATCTCTTTCACTCTGTTCCTCCCTCTCTCTCATGGGCTAAAATATTAATGTCCTAAGTCATATTAACTTCCACTGCTCGCTTTTAATGCAAAGTGTACAACTGTTGGTTTTTGCAAATGACAGTGACTCATTGAATGGTTTCAGTTAAGAGCAGTAGTTCATAAATGTATAATATACTATCATTCAGTCTGTCTGCTAGCCTATTATCTGCCACGCTTTTCCTCGTGTTTCTTTTTTTTTTTTTTATAGAGGACGAGTTTCCTTCTCATATTATATGCCTTGCTCCCTCGTATATATGGACATAGAAAATAAAGACACTGAAGAAATTGGACTCTAAAATTTAGAAACTATAAAGATAACTAAGTGATGAATTCCATGCACACTGTAAACATGAATGGAACAGAGTATATTCATCAGTTATTTCCCCCCCAGCAAAATATAAGGTCAAAAACCATTGAGGTGTCCTCTCCCTGTTGTTACATGAATGTCGAGTAGCCTACATCACTAGATAGTTAATGGTCCAGTGAACTAAGACGATCATTTGGGAGGATTGTACCATTAGGATATGTTCTTAAAATTGTACAGTCCTCCCAAATTATAGTCCCAGTTTACTGGACAACACAGATTGTGTGCTAAGAATGCCAAATACAATGCACATGGAAGAGGAACACACATGATCCTTATTGTTAAAGAATACAAAAAAATGAATCAACTAAAATAATTCAAGGTGCATTGGTCCACTATAGAAATATACAGCATTATATGTATCGCCCTTAGTAACAGACTTCATTTAAAACACATATGAAATGTTATCAGCCTTTTCTAATTATCTCAACAACTGCCATAATATATTCATCAAACTTCTAACAATATGAACAGCAGTCTTCATACAGCAATATAACAGTAACAATGACTGTCACATGAATAATTATAAAAAATAATGGTCACAACTTACTAAATAATAACAGTACTTAAATGAACAGCAATATGCACCTGTTGTATTTTAATCCAGGCTGATAACAATAGGGTAAAACCACTGCTGGGGGATCAGAAAAGGCTCCAGGATTAAACAAAGCCTGGCTGTTAGCCTGGTCGGGAGCAGGCTAGCTGTTAGCCTGGCTGTTAGCCTGGTCGGGAGCAGGCTAGCTGTTAGCCTGGCTGTTAGCCTGGTCGGGAGCAGGCTAGCTGTTAGCCTGGCTGTTAGCCTGGTCGGGAGCAGGCTAGCTGTTAGCCTGGCTGTTAGCCTGGTCGGGAGCAGGCTAGCTGCACAGAATAAATCTCCATGGTGATTTATGTGCCTCCGCTTTCGTGAAACCGAGTCAAGGCTAAATTCATCCAGGATAACGGGGAAATCCCGGCTTCATCCCTTATCTTGGTTTTGTGAAACAGGCCCCTGAAAATGAGTATGATATGGGGCCTTTAACTTGAAACTAAACAAAACACTATGTTCAGTTTAGCTATATGACCATACTTTGATGAATAATGATCGTCTCCTGGTAGGACACTGCTGCTTTTGAAGTCAGGATTAGACTGAACTAACCAAAGCACATTTTGCCCTAGTAAGAAAGCTCTACTGCAACTGTGACCAAATTTTAGTTTGCTTTTGACTGAAGCCTGAGCTCATCTTGGCTTCACTCCAATCATCTTTAAACAATGTCTACGACTTTATAATGAAGCATGATGAAGCCTAAGTAATGAGGTGGCAGTGAAAGGCCTTTGTATAGCTTTTCCCAAGCCCTTTAACACAGATCCCTGACCTTTTTAACTAGCAGAATTAATTGGGCCGGGCTAACCTTTTGGAGGCTCACTGTGAAATAAGACCTGCATTCCCGGGTCGGCTCATTATACCACACTAGCTTTGGAGTATGAGTGCTCCTTTCCCCCTATAGTTTTGGGGACGCACAGCAGCTCAGATGGGGAATACAATTCAGGTCAGTCCAATTGAGCCCAATGCTCTAAACCTGGTCTTTTAGACTCTCTAGTCGAGGGGATAAGCTACTGTTCACTCTCAGGGAGTGAGAACCAGTACTATAGTGCATTGAAATTGGTTTTATAGGACGTGCCATGGGCGTAGTACATAATTCTGGACCCTGTATGTAGGCATTCCCAATGGGCCCCTCCCTGCGGTGCGCGGTCATGGAAGGCTTGTATCATGTGGACACGCCAACAGTTTTGTTGTCATTACTTAGAATTTCTCATGGGGGAGACAGAAACTACACACTATAGCTTTAACGGGTAGAGGAGTTAGGACGGAATGAAATGTTAAGAACATTCAACCAGTATGCTAGAATGACAGTATGAAGTCACAACATCTACTGTAAAGCATTTGAGGTTTACAATTTACAAAATTGTCTAACCTGTTGTTTTGATCCTGAAATGTTGTGATAGAAACAATTCATTTATATTACAAAATAAGAACAGACAGGTTTGTCGCTAACTGCAAGGACAGATGAAGTGCATGTAGTGGAGTTACATGGAGTGGTAACGGGCCATCCACCAGGCAATCCCTGATACCTTTAAGCCGCCTACACATGATCAGCAGTAAAACTGCTCTGCACCGGCTGTGCCATTGTTTTCCCACAGGGAGTACGGTGGAGACAACTTGGAGGAAGTACTACCCTTGGCGTGGCGCACCACTCGGAAATGCTGTGCTTGAAGTTCAAATTATTTTAACTTTGACGTCTTGCCACTGACCTTTCAAGGAGCAACCATGAAATGATGCAGCCAGAATGAATGATGACGTATACCTGCACTGCGCTTTACCTCTGCCTGCACTATCCTCTGCGCCCTACCTCACAGTTTTAACTCTGATCATGTTTAGGTAGCTTTAGAGATTGCAGCAACCATTCTCAGTCCCAAGTCAACGCACACCAGCATGCTAACAGTTCTGTGCTGGATGAAAAACATTTAGCGGTAGTTAGATTGAAAAATGTGGCATCTTGTTTATACATGTCTTTGATGAATTATGAAGCCACACAGGCCAATAAATATATTACATGGTATTTTTTCTGATGCTTTTATCCAAAGTGACTTACAATTGCTATATATGTCAGAGGTCACATGCCTCTGGAGCAACTAGGAGTTAAGTGTCTTGCTCAGGGACACATTGGTTGATGATGATCACAGTGGAAATTGAACCTGGGTCTCCCACGCCAAAGGAATGTGTCATATCCACTGCGCCATCACCACCACTACCTATACTATACTATATGAATACTATAGTATGATTTAGTGATTTTTAGCCTGGATTTAGTTTTTTGCAACATGCTTTTCTGTTAGGGTGGGTTCTGAAGTGAGCACAAATCCCAGTAATTTTACCAAATGAGCACAGATGGTAAAACAATTCAACATCTAACAAAAGTGTTACTTGAGCCCTTCCATTTAAAACACTTTTTTTGTAAAAGGACAAACCTTGGAATTAAATCATTTTCAGTGAGTGTTTGGACTTTGCCAAGACTGTCCCTTGTCACCCATTGTGCTGATGATTTCTGAGGCTATGCTAATCCGCTGGGTAAAGAAATGATATATTTTCCCCTTCAGGTTGGAAACAAGTTACTCCCCCAAGTGAAAGAGTTTGAGTATCTCTGAGTTTTGTCCATGACTGAGATGAGATCGAGCGGATCAACAGGGAGACTGTGCGAGCATTGTACCAGACTGTCATGGTGAAGAGGGATGGAAGAATAATGGCCAAGCTCTAGCTGATCTACGTGCTAGCCCTCTCCTATGACCATGAGAGTTGGCTAGTAACCGAAAGAATCAGATCATGGGTAAAAGTGACCAAAATGGCTCTACTTTAACAGGGTGTCTGGGCTCATTCTTAGGGACAGAGTAAGGGACCGTTTGGTATTTATGGACGGACCACCGGAGGAAAATAGGGGAGGGTCATGTCTTTTTATTTTTTCTTAAGGTGAGGGTCATCCAACATTTTTTAGTCTGGGCGGGGGGGTCACCCAACTTTTTTATTCATGACAAGAGCAAAATTTCAAAGTGGCTTGTTTGGTGCATATTTATCCATGTAGCTCTCAGTCTTGGCCCCCTAGCAGATGGGTCTGACCGCATACGTGGAGTTTGCTGGGGGGGCAGGGGGAGCACTGCCCACCTGGTGGCTGAAACGGGTAATTCCATTGTTTAAAAAATGAGTGGAATAATTCCGTCTGGCATGACCAGATATTTTAAATATATCTTAAATAACACAAAATAACTAAATGGTGGTAGGTAATACATCAGATTTCATATACTGCTTTAGTAAACAAAATATTACCTGGCTGATGATGGGAGCAGCAGGACGCAAAAAACGAAACTTTACTGTTGTACTAGTCTGGACATTGCCGTGCCAACGTTGCAATAAAGGTTTCCTAAATGCCATGTATATAAATGTGATGTCAGCTTACTAATTGATTGCTGGTTTTGTGTAGATTTGGACTTTTATACGTTTATTCCACTTTGTTTAAACGGCGAAGTGGAGAGGCCTCGTTCACCTGTTTGGAGCTGGCTGGTGAATGGGACGCTCGTATCGGCCTTGCTGGATACACCGTGACTCTGTTTGTGGATCTACTCATCGCTGTGGATTACGTTTTTTTCCGTGTCATTGGATTACGGCAAAATACGGATCTTTTTTTACGTTTTATGGTGAGTTTAGAGAGGCATCTCAACAGACTGTAGGTCCAACACTGATTGTTCACCGTTACATTTTAGTTGAATTTAAGTGTTGGGGCATTCCGCCACCGTCTGTTGCGTTCCAAAACAGCCGTGGATTTCATCAGGGCAAATTGTTAAATTGTTACAATGTAATTTAAAATCTGCTTTAAAAATAAACATATGTGTTTTGGAATATAATGTTCAGCTTCGGCACCTTTACCTCGGTGCTAAAATATACAATGATGAAGCCTAGTGACAAGTCCATAGCAACCAGTATTGAATTGTTATTTCCCAGTGTCCTTTGCTGAATGGTCTCAATGTTTTATTGTTTTATTTCAGGTGAATACTAGTTTACTAGATGAGTAACTTAGTATTTGAAGTAATGCAGGAAGTGTGCATATAGTTTCCATGCTTATTGCGTTTCCACAACAATGTTAGTGAGTAAATCTACTGAAATGGCCCCCCCACCATAACAATGTTAGTGAGTAAATCTACTGAAATGGCCCCCCCACCATAACAGAGGAGTGGGATGTGTAAGATGTGAATGCAGAGGTTAACTCCTGTACTGTAAAGATCAAATGGCATCTATACTTCTTTGCTAAGTGCAAACTTGTACGCAAGGGGAGGGTCATGCCTCTTTTTCAAATCATTTTGGAGGGTCATAGGAAAACTATTGCTGACGACGGGAGGGTCAAGTCTTTCTAGGTTAGAGGCCACAAAACTCCTCCAGTGGCCCCTTAATTAAATAACGAACAGTCCCTAAGGAGTTTGGACATCCAAACGGAGTTTTGAGTTCACTGCTCCTCCACATTGAAAAGAGCCAGTTAAGGTGGTTCGGGCATCGGATTAGGAAGCCCCGTGTAGGTATTCCAAGCGCGTCCAACTGAGAGGAGACCCTGAGGCAGACCCAGAGCTTGCTAGAGGCATAAAAAGTCCCATCTGGCCTATGAAAGCTTCGGGATCCCCACAGGAGAAGCTAGAGGAAGTAGCTAGGGAGAACAGCGTTTTGCATAGCTTGCTACCACCGCGACTCAGGCCTGGATTAGTGTCAGGAAACGGATGGAAAAATGTAAATTCAGCACACATACGCTAATTCATGTCAGTCAGGGAAACTCAAAAAAAAAAATCTATTCATAATCAACACCTCTGCAATCTACTGCCTTGTTAGGATTAAAAGGTGGCTGTTAAGAGTTGGTACTTTTCACCCTTACAGAGAAGAGCAGTTTGCGGAAGCCAGATATCACATAGGCCACAATGTGAAGAACATGTAATACATTGTTTCTGCTAAAAAGGAATCAATGTCAGGGTTTTGGTATTTTTTTCCGTCTTATTGAGGTAGTCTACAAAATAAAACAGGAAACAGAACATAACAGAAAAACACTGTTATGTTCTGTTTCCTGTTTTATTTTGTAGTCTGTCTTGTCTCCCTTGTCTTGTCTAGCTTACTTCCTGTCTTTGTGTATTTCCCGCCTTTTTTGATTGTTCTGCCCCACCCTGATTTGTTTCACCTGTTGTGTCACCTGTACAGTGTTAGTCCTCATTACCTGGTGTATTTAGTTCCTGTTCTGTCTTTGTCTCTTGTCAGATCATTGTTCACTCTGTTTGCTGTTTATTCTGTTGCCTGTTAGTGCTGTTCTGTATCTTCGTGTCCTGACCTGTTGTGGCTTCTCTTGTCCTGCTTCCTGGTACGCTTACCTTGTATTTATTTGTTGAGTAAGTTTTGCCTACCGTTGGACTCTTTTGTTTGTAGTTTTGTTAATAAATTTTGAACTTTGTTTTGAACTGAAACGTGACAGAATGATTTTTTGTCCTGAGCCTCAGCAGACCTGTGTTCCAGAGCCTCAGCTGTCCAGCGGTTCCGAGCCCGTGCTGTGCAGCGGACCTGAGCCGGTGCTGTGCAGCGGGCCAGAGCGTGTGCTGTTCAGCGGACCTGAGCCCGTGCTGTCCAGTGGTTCCGAGCCTTTGCTGTCCAGCGGTTCTAAGCCCGAGGTCTCCAGCGAGTCCGTGTTGACCAGTGTTACCAGTGTTTCAGAGCTGACGTGCAGCCGCCCAGAACCGCCGCTGACGTGCAGCCGCCCAGAACCGCCGCTGACGTGCAGCCGTCCAGAGTCTGCGCTGACCGACCTCCCAGGGCCTCAGCTGACCAGTCTCCCAGGGCCTTATGTTGACTGTGGCCCAAAAGACTGTGCCATTACCCGGCACTTCAGAGACTTTGCTGTGGCCTGACACCTCAGAGACTATGCCCTTCCCGGTACCCCTGAGACTATCCCTGAGACTGTCCTTGAGACCGCCCCAGTGACTTTGCCCTTGTCCTGTCCCCCAGAGACCTTGCCTTTGTTTTCGGTCAAACCCACTCGTGCCCTGTCGGCACCCCTGTCGACCTCTGTTCCCGTTGCCTGTTTGGCGGTCTCCAGCCCAGCTGACCCGTTGCCTGTCTTCAGCCCGGCTGCCCCTTCTCCTGCTCTATCTGCCTGTCCTCCTGAGGGGTTTCGCCTTTTCCACAGACCTGCTCGGCCTTCAGAAGGGATTCGCCTTTGCAGACGGCCTCCAGAGGGGTTTTGCCTTCGCCTCCGGCCTTGTGATGGGATATGCCTTTGCCGCCGGCCTTCAGAAAGGATTCACCTTCGCCAACGGCCTCCTGAGGGATATTGTCGTCGCCAGCCGCCAGAAGGCTTCTCCCGTCTGCGCTGCGGCTCTCGGTTTCCTGTTTTATTTTGTAGTCGGTCTTGTCTCCCTTGTCTTGTCTAGCTTACTTCCTGTCTTTGTTTGTTTTCTGCCTTTTTGATTGTTCTGCCCCACCTTGATTTGTTTCACCCGTTGTCACCTGTCCAGTGTTAGTCCTCGTTACCTGGTGTATTTATTTCCTGTTCTGTCTTTGTCTGTTGTCGGATCATTGGTCATTCTGTTTGCTGTTTATTCTGTTGCCTGTTAGTGCTGTTCCGTATCTTTGTGTCCTGACCTGTCGTGGCTTCTCTTGTCCTGCTTCCTGGTACGCTTACCTTGTATTTATTTGTCGAGTAAGTTTTGCCTACTGTTGGACTCTTTTGTTTGTAGTTTTGTTAATACATTTTAAACTTTGTTTTGAACTGCATTTGGGTCCAAGCGTCGCTCATTCCAGCTGAAACGTGACAAATAATCCACAAAAACTGTCTGGCAAACAGCAGAGTTAGTTGGACTGGGATTAAGTTCCTGATGAAAACTTCAGCAAAAAAAAACAATTGCAGGCGTAACGTTAACGAGCTCGCTGGGCAGCCAGAGCAGGAGTCGGAGGAGTAGGAGAGCAACTTCTGAAAGGGCAGAGAGAGAGGTCTCTCTTTAACATAGCCTATGTGTAAATAATAAATAATGGCATATGTTATTTAGACTTAAGGGGAGACACCAAAACTCATAAATTTCATTCATTGGCTTAAAACAGGGACAATAAATGTATTTAGATATAGGCTATCACAATAATTCCCATCAGTTGTCTCTGGGCATGTAGGCTACATAAAAAAATATATTTCCACATAACACTAATGTACACCTGTAGGACAGACCAGTGTTCAGAGAGGCATGATCAGACCTGAATGACAACAGGACTGTTAAAACTGGAGGACTGTTCATGTAAATTAAAAAAAGTTTGAGCAGATTTTGGCAAGCAATGTTTTATACACCCTCGTTAAATAAAAGTATGTTAAAGAGAGACGTATCTCTCTGCCCTGTCAGACGCTGCTCTCCCTCGCCTCTGGCTGTGTGTGTGTGTGTCAGCCAACCAACTTGTTAACGTTATGCCCACAATTGCTTGTGGAGCTTTTGCGAAAGGCAGATAACCACAGGTTGCTGTTTATCTTATAATGGATAATTGTGTTTTGTTATTTAAACAAAACGATTGAGGAAATAAACTTGTCCATGAGTCTATTGAGAGAGCTCCAGCTGCGTTCCCGGCACCCAGCTGGCTGTCACGTCAGACTGGAGCTTCTCAAGTCCGACAACATCGGAGCAAATGTGCAATTAGCCATAACATTTTGTAAAACTGCCCATATTCGAACTCTGCACAGTTGATTTCTCGCATAAAAAAGTCTCAAAAGTTAATTTAGTGAAGAAATAGCGGATGGAAATTGTAAAAAGCAAACTACCGATCTAGATTCTAGAATCGATTGCTTTTCCTTGGGTTCCCAGATAATATGTTACATGTTAATGTAACCAGGTTCTAATCAGCCTTCAATTACCTGCAAAAACACCTCAAGGTCTGGGATCACTACTCCAATACTTTTAGTAATGTCCTGGTTCGAGGGATAAAGATAAGATAGATATCAAATGAACTGACACTTAATACTAATTTGTCTTTGGCTGTAGATGATTATTGACTTCACACAGAGAATGAAAACACAAACACACCGTAACTCTTTTCAAGAAAATAGTATTATTCAAAATGTCCAACAACGCATATTACGCTCCCATTTCCCACCCCAAAATACATTCGTCTACAAAATATGTTCTGGCCAGAAACCACATTTTAAGTTTTGCTGCAGCAATAGTCTCTTTAATTTAGTTGTGCACAACCCAGTACCTGTTTGAAAAAAATGTATCCGACACGTTCCTCCAAATCCACAGGAGGGAAAGACCTTACTGGTGAGATAGTAGAAATGGAAATCCAAACTCAGGCCTGAAGTTCAGTGTCCAGTCCACTGTCCACCACGCTCTCTCCTGTACGGCTAGCAGAGTGGAAACACACCGCTCCTCCGTCGCACCCACGCTGTCGCTCTCACAGTCAGCCACACAGTCCCACAGTACAGCTATGTCAACAGCTAAAAGTTTTCAAAAGAAAGGAAAAAAAAAAAATCCCTTTTCAGGATGTTATTTCCTTATTTTTTTCTTTTTCTTGCAGAGCTAAATGTTGGCCGTTTCTTCCTCTGTAACAGGCTATGAAAGAAAAGACGACACCAGCGCTGCGCCATCTTAATTACGTTTAGATCAGACTACAGCAATATATGAGCTAAAAATCAAAACTCAGCACGGCAGATAGAATTTAACATTGGCCACATGAGTTGTCAGTCTTAACTAATAATATGCATAAACACTAATAACAGTTTAGCAAATACTTTGACATTGAAAACAAAACCCATGCTTCCTCCAGAACTAGTAAAGCGGCCATTGTGACCGTGTCTCTCTCATTTCAACTGTATCCTACGGTAACATCGTCGTTTAAACTTATACAACATAACAGTTAGGAATAAACACAGTATATGAGCTTACCTATGTCAAAAGATAAAAGTTTTCAGACACCACCATCAAAAGAAAGAGAAAAAAAAGAAAAAAAAGTTCTTGCAGAGCTAAATGTTGGCCGTTTCTCCCTCTGTAACCGGCTAAGGAACGAGCGACACCAGCGCTGCGCAGCTGCCACCTAGTGGGCATTACCGCAAAGTGTTTGCCACTGCTGAAAAGTGTTGAATGTCGTGAAAAATGACTCGATTAAAACAAAGTGGCATAACCTCAGCTATTTGTGTCTGATTAATAAGTGAAGAAAATAGGAAACTCATACTTTGTGTTTTTACTCATGTATTATATCTGAAGGAATATTTTAGCTTGGATGAATGTACAAAATTTCCTATTATGATGACAAATATTGTCATCATAATCATATCATCCCTGCTTAAAACTTTAAACACAACCAGCCAATTTGGGGTGGGTTACATTAACACTGAATTTTAAACATTGCATTTTGCATCTGAATTTGTTATATTGAATTTTTTTACGTTGAATTTTGGATTGTGAATTTATGAACATCGAAAAATAAAGGTGAGAATTAGTTGTTAAAAATGAAGAAAAGAGTAAATTTCAGAGGCAAAACATTCAGATACATAATTTCAATGCATAAATATTCATTGCTAGAAATTCAATGGGTTTTTAATTTCAAAATCCGATGAAACAGATTTACTTCCATACATCACAAACTGAATTCTGTTTTTGAGCTGGTTCCTCAGATAACAGAAGATCACACAGCAGTTAGGTCAGGTAAACACAGGTATACAAAGGATATATAACAGAGGTTTATAAATGGTGGTTTGACACCGTGGAGTATTCTCTGAATCACCCATTCCACAGAGTAGTACACGGAGCTTATGTTGTCTGCACTGATCCATTCCACTGAGAGCACGCAACCCAAACAAGGGGCATCTGCTTTGTCTAGTGGCCAAGCATGTTGGCGCTGGACTGGAGCTTAGCAGGGGATTTTATAAGAATACAGCATAACAAATCGGATTAGAAATATTGGAAATATTGGATGTTGTTTTCATTTTCAACAAATTGTTTATCCAATTACAATACACCTTTTCTATGGGATATTAAACGTACAATATGTAACTTTCTGCCACTAGGGGTCTCTCAACCAAAACAATGGATTGTAAACACAGACGTTTGATGACGTTGGGAAGTTGCGTGGAATTATGGGAGTTGTAGTTTTTATTGTTAAACACATTGCTGGTTAGAATGCATCTGTTCACGGGTGAGTGTACCCATTCAAGTTTTTGACGTTACGTTCAGTAACGTTTATTCATGTCATTCTAAGAAAATAGCTGCATTGTCCCCAACATAATTACGTTTTTATTGATTTGATCTGTATTGGTAGCTAGCTGACCAGTTAGCTAGTGAGCCAGCAAGCTAACATTAGCCAGCAGTGCAGCAGCAGAACATCTCCAAGCTGCCTAGAATGATCTCCCCCTTCACGTTTCTGTAGTCTTAACTATTAGTTTTGGTGCTTAACCCACCTTTTGTCGGTTTAATTTAGCTAACTGTTGTAATGGAAAAATTACATAGACCATGATTTTCTTGACAATGATTGTTCATTTATTGAGTGATTTTTTAATTATAAGTAAATCCTTCAAATATGCCTCTGAAACATGTGTCTCCTAAAGATATTTCCTGAAAGTAAGTCCTCCAGTGTTGAAGACAGCTGAAAATGTTATGACCCTGTAATTCTCCACTGTAAGCAAATGGTAACAAAACACAGGCGCCTCCAGAGATATGCAAAGGTCAGCTTGCCCGAACCTAAGGTTGGAGTCTGAACCAATCTATAGACGAGATAAATTTCTGACTTCTAAGATTGAATGACAACTACAGTCATTTTTTGACGCACTTGACAGATGTACAGGGACAGCTCTGGCTCCTAGAAGTCTGAAAAGTAAGATGAAGTGTGATTAGAATTGTTAGTTGTTAGTTGATTAGAAAGATTAGAATGTTTTCCAAACATGGCCGTGTTTCTGCTGGGAAAATGGGATATAAGGAACTGTCATATGTTACGCAAGGCACAGAACTGTTGTCACTTTGTAACTCTGTTCATTGTGAATTGCTGTTCTTGTCATTTTCAGTTGTTCTAAAATAATTAAACCCTTCCACCGAATACCTAAACTTTTAATCCAGTTTGCAGCCTGTCTTTATTTTGTTTCAACAAGGTCTCTTCTTCACCCAAATTCCTCCCTCGCTGAACAGAAACTTCCATCACAAACTTGGCGTTGTCAGCAGGATTTCAAGGAGGGATCAGATCGGGACTCCCCGGGCGACCGATGACAGTGCACTCCAGGGATCTGATGATCACCTGCCTCTAAACCTCGCCAAAACATCTTTGAGAGGCCTCTGTCACGTTTTAGGTGATCAATGCTGTTGCTCGGGAGGGTTGGAAAGCCTGGATGGGGAAAATTGTGATCCCAGTGATGTCTGTAATGTAATTGTGTAATTTACACACTGTAAAGACAGCTAAACGTGAAGGAGGTAGAAATTCGGCAGGGAGGAGATTTTTGGCACGAACACCAGTAGCGCTAACGGAGACGCAGCTAACGTTGTGGAGGGCTGCTGTTGTGACTGGATGCCTGGCTCTGATATGACCTGTTTCCCGACGCTTCATTAAACTGCCGTTAGTATCGTTAGCATCTGGCACTGAACTTAAGTGCTGGCCAGATAAGGATTGCTGTAATATTGGGTGGCTGTTGGCTGGCTAGGGGCTAACGGTAACTAGCTATATATGTCCCGAGGGTGTTGTCAGCACTCATCCCGAATGAAGTGTCTTTGCGCCGGGGGGGAGTGAGGCAGACAGACCGGGGTGTGCTAGCTAGCTGGCTAAATTAGCAATAGATTAGTCGTCTATCTATACAGCTAACGTTAACGTTACTAGTGAACTTATTTGTGGGTTAGCCCGGCGCTGCTTTTATCCGTGGTCAAAACAATCATACTAAAAATAACTTCATGAGCATGCTGAACAATGTTGTAACCCAAAAATGTTATCCACCAGTGGCATGTAATTAATCACAAAATGATGCCTTGTGGCAGAAAAAGCAGTGTTACGGTTACAAATATTTTTTACTGTGACGTTGTATGATTTACAATTACTCTTGAACGTAGCATCTGGGTGCCCGTGTTTTGACAGACGTTACGAGTAACTAGATAGTGAAAGGTTGCATGACGCCACTGACAGGCGACTAAAGGAAACGTCCCGTGTCTGAAAATAAAATAATTGATTTCTCTGGGTTTGCCATTTGGTGGAAACATTTGGGATAGTTTAAGAACACAACTCAAAAGAACATATAACATAGGTATGGTCGTTTTTAGACATTTTAATGCAGAAATGTTACATATTGTACCTTTAAGTCAAAAATTTGGATAGTCATCATGGAAACACTAATTGGTCATGTGACAAGGACGGCGAAGATTTTTTTCCAAGGAAACAAATAAAGTGAAATAGAATAAAAAAAGAAATAAAGAAATAAAGTGCAATACACTTCTAATAAACTTGCCTCAAACTTCAACAAAGAAAACTTTGCTGTACCAAGTTTTCAGACAATAGGAAACAGAACAGAAATAAAGTGCAACACACAATTTATTTCTGACAGCAACTGTGCAAGTGCTCTACAGTGAGATCAATATGTTTCTATTTCTAAACTGGCCTCAAAATTTCAACAAAGTACACAGTTGCCATACAATGTGTGTTTAAAGTATATATCCATTTACTAAATGGAAAGGCTGTGATTGGTAGAACAGGCAGCAAAGTGACAGCACTCTGATCCAATGGAAAATCAAATCTGGGGGGGGGCGAGTTTAGCTACAGTAATAGCATCTGGATTAGCACATAGAAAAACTTCTACCCATTTAATGAACATCAATAATTACCAAACAGCATTTCCTTCCTTCACATCTATTTAACTCTATAAAATCCATACAAATGTGCTGAAAAGGAAACGCTGGTTTTGGAAATTGTTCTCTTTTACGCCTCAGATTATCTTGAGGGTTGTGTTTTTACACAAATAGTGCAAGTCAAACAAAACATTTTTAGCGTATTTAGAAAATCCATATGCTGTTAACACTTTATTTATTAAAACACCTTATGTATTATTGCTATAATCCCTCCTGTTGAGACATAACAGGGCTCATGACTCAATAACGCAGCATATATAAATAATTTGTTTAGTGGTTTAGCCATTAACACTCTGTCCTGTGTTACACAGCAAAAACCTGTATAAAAGCAACAAAACGTTCAATAAATCATTTTTAAAGAAAAAAAAAAAATCACCAAAATAAAATGTTTGCAACGTCAACTTAACAGTTTAAATAATTTGTCATATAGTAATTCAGAATACAAACAAAGTCTATAGTGCAGCTTTACTGAAAAACATACTAGAGTACAATATTAAATGAACTGCTTCATAAAATGGAGTCTCATATCATGCTGAATTGGTTTCAATATTGTCTCAACCAATAAACTCAGATGAATTAAACACATGTAAACATGTTTATTTTAATCTTTGGTTTGCAACACAAAGTAATACTGTATTAATAGTGCAATATGACAAAAATATGTATCAAAATCATTGCTGGTCCTAAACTCCACATCCAAATGTATAGTTCCTGTGTGTGTGTGTGTGTGTGTGTGTGTGTGTGTGTGTGTGTGTGTGTGTGTGTGTGTGTTCATTCTCTGGGAAGCCCCTCCCTCGGCCGTTCTCTGAGCCTCTGAAAGAAAGGTGTCATGAATCCCGCTGTCTGAGTCTATTTGCCTGTATTCTGTCCTGGAGTCTGTTTTTCTGAGTTTCCTGAACGCACCCTTTTTGGTTGCCTGGCGACGAAGCAAGGCGGGAGAGCTCTCAACTACCCACACCTGCATCTCATCAGCTACCTGCACACCTGGTCCTGATCATCACCTCTCCACTTCTTAAGCTCTGACCTGACATCCATTCCCTGCCGGATCGTTAGCCATCAACAGTATGTTGTGCCTGCGTATCGGCCTCAGTTTACTAATAGTTAGTTTTGCTGTTCTGTTATTTTTGCTCATTGTGAACTTACCTTCGTTTCCTCTGTCTGCAGTTACTCTCCCGGGATATTCACTCCACCTCTGCCTGGTCATCTGTTGCTTCAGAAACATTGGATCTGCTCATTCCCTCCCACCTACTCCCCTCCACTGCTTCCACATTTAAGTCTCTTAATAAATACTCACCTTTTATTCAACTCCCCTTGTCCTGGTCTGCTTCTGGGTTCCACTCCAGTGAAACGTGACAGAACGATCCGGCCAAAAATGAACCCAGCGAACCTGGACTCCGTTCGCCATGCCATTTCCCAACAAGGGAATATGTTGGGACAACACAGCACGGCGCTACAGGAGATGGCGTCTTCAGTTCGGAACCTTTCTGCCAGTCTGACGAGTATCCAGGCTCAGCTCAGTTTGCCGGCTGATAATCCACCACCTGTTTCACCCCCCTCGCCTGCCGCTTCTGGAGCCGTTTCCTTCCGTGAGCCCAAGGTTCCGACACCAGATAAGTACGAGGGGGATTTGGGAAGATGTCGTTCATTTCTCATGCAGTGTGGATTAGTTTTTGACCTGCAGCCCAACTCTTACGTCACAGACAAGGCCAGGATAGCCTTTGTAATTGAACTGCTGCGTGGAAGAGCTCTGGATTGGGCTTCAGCCTTATGGCAACGACAAGACACCTGTATGGCTTCTTACCAGGAGTTCACGGCAGAGATGAGGAAGCTGTTTGACCATCCAGTCCGAGGTAAGGACGCAGCTAATGTCTGTTTTCTCTTCACCAAGGAGCTCGCAGTGTAGCAGAGTTTGTAATTGAATTCAGAACATTGGCTGTGGAGAGTGGGTGGAATGAGGCATCACTACAAGTGGCTTTTTATCAGGGGTTGTCGGAGCAACTTAAAGATGAACTGATTTCTTATCCTGAGCCTATTGACCTGGACAGTTTGATAGCGTTATCTATTCAGGTGGATAACAGAATCCGAGAGAGAAGGAGGGAGAAGCGATGGGGTTCTTCCAACCTATCATCTACTCTGTTACCATCCAAGTTGGGAAATAGACCAGAACGAGCTGATCATTCTTCACCACACGAGATTAAAGGAGAGTTTCTGCCTTCTGATCCTGAACCCATGCATGTGGGGCGGCACGGGTTAACCAAGGAGGAGCGCCAACGTAGACATGAGACCAACAGCTGCCTCGACTGTGGTAACCCGGGGCATTACATTTCCGCTTGTCCCCAGTGCCCGTTAAACTGCCTGGCTCGCTAAGTTTGGGAGGACTTTTAGCGAGCCAGTTTCAATTCTCCCCATAACCCTGTCAGACCCCATTTCCTGCAACCCTCATGAACAATAATCAGATTTTGGAGATTAACGCTTTAACCTGAACCTGTTAAAATGCTACTGTCAGGTAATCATTCAGAGCTCATCTCCTTCTTCATTCTGCCATCTCCCCGTGCCCCCCTGGTTCTTGGTTACCCTTGGAACACAATCCCATGTTTGATTGGGTTACTGGCAAGGTAACTAGTTGGAGTATTGAATGTCATGCTAACTGCCTTAAAACTGCCTGTTCTCATTCTGTTCCCAGTCAGGTCATTGATTCTGCTTCCCCAGACTTGTCCCTAGTTCCTGAAACCTATCACGAATTGGGTGAAGTGTTCAGCAAGCAGAGGGCTCTGTCACTTCCTCCCCACCGACCATATGACTGTGCTATAAATCTGATCCCTGGAGCTGCCTATCCCAAGGGACGTTTATACAGTATCTCTCGACCTGAACGCGAAGCCATGGAGACCTACATAAGCTAGCCCTACTGAGACCTACTAGCTGCCGGTCTCATTCGTACCTCGTCATCACCCCTGGGAGCTGGATTCTTTTTCGTGAGTAAAAAGGATGGCTCTCTTCGACCTTGTATTGATTATCAAGGTTTGAATGATATCGCTGTCAAGAACAAGTATCCCCTGCCCTTGAACTCTGCTTTTGACTCCTTGCAGGGTGCTACTGTTTTCACTAAGCTTGTTTTACGCAATGCGTATCATCTGGTCCGTATCAGAGAGGGGGACGAGTGGTTGACGGGGTTCAATAAACCTATGGGACATTTCGAATACCAAGTGATGCCGTTTGGACTGACCAATGCTCCAGCAGTGTTCCAAAGTATGGTGAATGACGTTCTGAGAGAGATGATCCTTTTTTTTTGTGTTGTTTACCTGGATGACATTCTCATTTTCTCCAAGGAGCTTTCCAGCCACATTCAGCATGTCAAGCAGATCCTGCAGCAATTATTGGAGAACCGCCTGTTTGTTAAAGCAGAGAAGTGTGACTTTCACGCCCACACCACATTCTTCCTCAGATAAATCATCTACAAGGGAGAGATTAAGATGGACCAAGAGAAGGTTAGGGCGGTTCTTGATTGGCCCCAGCCCGGTACGAGATTGCAGCTCCAGAGGTTCCTGGGGTTTGCGAATTTCTATTATAGATTCATCCGTGATTACAGCCGTGTGGTCGCTCCATTAACTGCCCTGACTTCTAGCACCAGAACCTTCTGTTGGAATCCTGAGGCGGACCGAGCATTCCTGGAATTGAAGAGCCGATTCACCAACGCCCCTATTCTCTCTCAACCTGACACTTCCCGTCAGTTTGTTGTGGAAGTGGACGCATCTGATGTGGGGGTTGGCACCATCTTGTCCCAGCGAAGCTCCACTGACAGTAAACACCATCCCTGTGCCTTCTACTCTCGTCGTCTCTCGCCTGCGGAGAGAAATTACGATGTGGGAAACCGGGAGCTTCTCGCTGTTAAACTCGCCTTGGAGGAGTGGTGCCACTGGTTGGAGGGGGCGGAGCAACCGTTGTCTGGACTGACCACAAGAATCTTGCTTGCGTGCAATCTGCTAGACGTCTCAACTCCCGTCAGGCCAGGTGGGCTTTGTTTTTTGGACGTTTTAATTTTTCTCTGACTTTCCGACCTGGTTCAAAGAACGGCAAGGCGGACGCCTTGTCCCGGATGTTCTCCAAGACGGAGGAGAGTGGGGCTAAGACTGAGACGATTCTTCCCCGGGACTTCGTCGTTGGAGCAGTTACTTGGAGGATTGAGGAGGAGGTTATGACGGCCCTTCGGACGCAGCCCGGTCCCAGTAACGGTCCACCCGGTCGGTTGTTTGTGCCAGAGTCTGGCCGTTCTGTTCCGGACTTTGTCACTGGGTTGCCTTCTTCTGATGGGAACACTGTCATTCTGACTGTTGTGAACAGATTCAGCAAGTTCGCCCACTTTGTGCCCATCTCCAAACTTCCCTCTGCCACTGAGATGTCCGAAATCCTTGTTAGGGAAGTTGTCAGGGCCCACGGTCTGCCCAGTGACATTGTTTCTGACCGTGGTCCTCAGTTTACCTCAGCTGTCGGGAAATCCTTCTGTTTGGCCATTTGAGCTACAGTCAGTCTCATGTCTGGATTTCACCCCCAATCTAATGGTCAGGCTGAGAGAGCCAACCAGAAGATGGAGTCCACGCTTCGCTGCCTTGTCTCCTCCAACCCCACCTCTTGGGCCTCTCGGTTGCCATGGGTCGAGTATGCCCATAATACTCTCCCCACATCTGCCACTGGGATGTTGCCCTTCAGTGCCTTTACAGCTACCAACCTCCCTTGTTCCCTTCTCAGGAAAAGGATCTCTCGGTTCCCTCTGTCCAAGCCCACATTCGCCGTTGCCACCGGACCTGGTATCGGGCCAGAAGGGCCCTCCTTAGAGTTTCTGACCGGTATCAGCTCCAGGCTAATCCCAGCTCCCGTTTATGCCGTCGGAGATAAGGTCTGGTTGGCTACACGGGATCTTCCTCTGCGGACAGAGTCAAGAAAACTGGCACCTAAGTTCATTGGTCCGTTTGTGGTGGAGAAGGTCATTAATCCTGCTGTGGTTCGACTCAAATTGCCCAAGACGCTCAGAGTCCATCCCGCCTTTCATGTCTCCTGCCTCAAGCCTGTTCTCCTCGTCCTCCTCCTCTTCGGATGATCTGAGGTGGTTCTGTCTACACGGTGCGCCGCATCATGGATTCCAGACAGCGGGGTTGGGGTTTCCAGTATCTCGTGGACTGGGAGGGTTATGGTCCTGAGTCTCGTCAGACACTCTTATCTCAATCAAGTGATTACAGTTTATATTTACCTCTTTTTTTTTCCTACAGCGTGTCACCCTGTCTCTCAGGAGTAGGTGGCTCCCTTTTCTCTTTTAACGTGCTGCACGGAGTTAGTATTTTACCGCAGCCTTCTCACATAGGCTTTAAACTAGTTGTCATAAGACCATAGATATTTTGTATTACTTTTACCAGACAGACTACTTGTTTTTGCTTCTTTTCCCTGATTGTCTTGTCACTAGGTAAACCCTATAATAGATAAATAATGTAAGTTGTGCGTTGCCTATAATGTTCACCTATATATGATTTATCCCAGCCATCACCATTTTGTCTTTCTGGTCAAGGAAATACAATTTCTCACCTAGATTTCTTTAGTGGTCCTGTCTGCTGTTCAAAAATGATCCCGTCAGAGATCACGTGACCAGCACCCACAATGGTCGCAGAGGACTAAGGCTCTCGTACCCACCTCCGCATTTCATTGAATAACCAGGTCTATTCCTTTTTCTTTGACGCCAAATCGTTTTATCTGCTATCACAGTGACTCAGTGAATTGCCTGCAAGTGCGAGAAAACAGATCCCATTGTTTAAGGACACAAAATCTGCAAACATGGCGGCGGCTAGCAGAGCGGTGGCTAATATAGTGTCTAATGCTAGCGCATTCCCAAACATGGAGGACTTGATCGCTCAGGTCGTAGAAAAGCAACGAAGTGTGCTTGAATCGGTGGTTCACAACACAATAAAGGAAGCACTGACGGAAATGAATGCGTCGCTGCAACACACCAGGGCAGAGCTTGAGACGAAGGGAACTGCAGTGTGTGATCTGATGCAACCTGACTGCAGCGCATTCACGACCCAGCGGCAGCGGGAGCTTGAAGGAGCACAACACGAGATCTATGCTAGGGGCCCCCCAGACCTGCTCATTCACCCACCCACCCTGGGAGTGACCCATGGAGGGAGAGAGTTCACTTTCACTGCAGCCGCAGATGAGGACGTTTTCTGTCGGGAGCTGGATGTGGAGGACGACGCGACATCAACCCGGGTGCCCCGCCCCGGGGCCTGTTGCCAACAACGGTGCCAGAGGACGGCGGGGGGACCTCGCGTCTGGGGCTGGAGCCGGCGGTGGGGCCGAGGCTGGCGGACCTGGCGGCTGTGGACTAGCAGTGTTTGGGCTACCGTGCTGAATTCGTTTCGAGGGCACTGTATGTACGTTTTTGGAGTCAAGCTTTAAAGGAACATTTAACCAGACTGAAAAAACATGATAAATGCTGATTGTCCAGTTTATAATCTATGTTTATTACTCCAATCAGGTTGGTGTGCTTTTCATATATCTTATTTCAGAATTTGATAGCTGGTTGAGACCTAGTTCTAGGGTTTTTGTTACACCGTTCATGTTTAACATAAGAAGTTCACTAGACCTGTCTCAACGTACCTGTGACTTCAGACAGGAGGGGTAATTGTGGGCTGGAGTTTGCACGAGCTGCATTTGATGTGGCCACGTATTTTGTAGATAGGGGATGGGGTCTGTGGTCTCAGAGGGTTAGGGGATTTATTTAATTTTTTATGTTTTTACCACACTTTGCGCAGAGCTAACAGTTCACCCTTTGCTACAAATTTATCAGTGGATTCCGGTAGGGTACTTGAGACATGTATGCGTGTAAATTTCGAAGATGGCTGAGCTTTCAATCCTTTGAGTTAACACCAGGGGGCTAAACAGGCCGATCAAACAAGCTAAATTCCTGGACTATTCAAGAAGGAAGAACATAGATGTGGCGCTTATTCAAGAGTCACATTTATGTAAAAGATGTAAATCATCTATAAAATAAATACTACAAGGTTGCTGCTTCATCTAGTGACGACACCAAAACCAAGGGCTCCACCGTAGACAAAAATAGTAATGACCTATCAGGCAGGATATCTTATTACTAATATAATAATAATAATAATAATAATAATAATTATTATATAATATCATAATAATACTCCGTTTCTGACCCCGCATTTATCTGTCAGGCAACTAAAGGACTTATTTGTCATGTTTGTGATTTTCTGTTTCCTGTTTTATTTTGAGATCTGTCTTGTCTCCCTTGTCTTGTCTTGTTTACTTCCTGTCTTTAGTTTTCCCTCCCTTGTGATTGCCCTAATGTGTTTCACTTGTTTGTCCAGCCTACTGTCACCTGTCCCTTGTTAGTCCTCGTTACCTGGTTTATTTAGTCTCTTGTCTTTGTCTGGTGTTGGATCATTTTATTCTGTTGCTGTGTTCTGTGAGTTTGTTTGTGTCTGGAGTCTACCCTTTGTCTCTGAGTTCCAGTTTTGAGATCCTGTTCTGTTCTGGAATTGGTTTTTGCCTGTTATTTTCTGCATTTTTTGGTATGTACTTCATTTTTGTTTAATAAATCATCTAAACTGCATTTGGGTCCAAGCCTTTCCTGGCAAACCGTGACAGAATGATCTGAACTTTATGATTTGACTTGCACTCTTATGTGTGTTTTTGGAGAGTGGAAGAGAGCACCTAGTTGGGAGGTTAAACAGGCAGCTCTAAAGTTAGCCCACCATGAGGTATCCACTCGGCCCTGGCTCAGGAGCTCCTTGCCTGAGTGGATACAGGACTTCCTAGAGACCCCTGGCTGTGAGCCTTCATCTCAACATGCTAACAGGTTATCTTCTCTCCAGCCCTCTAACAGTCAGCTGCCTCCCTTGCCTTGTTCCTTGTCATATTCCGAGCCAGTTAGCTACCACTAGCCTGCCTACTTCTCGACCTGCTAGCATCGTGGCTACAGGATCTCTGTTTTTTTAACCAGCCTGCTCCTCTGGCCACTATGCCTAGTCCTGTCATTTCTCCGCCTGGTAGTGAGCCAGAGACTTATGTGACTGTTTTCCAGCACCTAGCTAAATGTGCTAGACAGACTGAGGAGGCCGAAGCCGCTAGATTACTAGCTGATGATCTACAGTCCAGTTCGCCTTCCTGCAGCTCCCCTGAGCAGGCTTTTGAAGGGACCCGTCTGGCCATATTTTCTGGGAACCGTGGAGGCCACAAGAGAGGACGTGATCGACATGGTCCCCAACGCCATACACTGGTTCAACCGCTCTCCAGTGGACCGGAGCCCGAGTTGTCCAGTGGACCAGAGCCTGTGCTGTTCAGCGGGTCTGAGCCTGTGCTGTCCAGCAGTTCCGAGCCTGTGCTGTCCAGCGGTTCTGAGCCCGAGGTCTCCAGCGACCTCAAGTCCGTGCTGACCAGTGTTACTGTTCCTGAGTCTACTAGTTTTCCCGAGTCCAAGTTGACCATTGTTCCTGAGCTGACGTGCAGCCGTCCAGAACCTCAGCAGACGTGCAGCCGTCCAGAACCTCAGCAGACGTGCAGCCGTCCAGAACCTCAGCAGACGTGCAGCCGTCCAGAACCTCAGCAGACGTGCAGCCGTCCAGAACCTCAGCAGACGTGCAGCCGTCCAGAACCTCAGCAGACGTGCAGCCGTCCAGAACCTCAGCAGACGTCCAGCCGTCCAGAACCTCCGCAGACGTCCAGCCGTCCAGAGTCTCCGATGACAGCTCTTCAAGAGTCTTCCAGTTGTCCAGAGTCTTCGATGACCACTCTTCCAGGGCCAGAGCGGACCGGCGTTCCTGAGCCAGAGCGGACCAGAGTTCCAGAGCGGACCAGCGTTCCAGGGCCAGAGCGGACCGGCGTTCCTGAGCCAGAGCGGACCAGAGTTCCAGAGCCTTAGCTGACCGCTCTCTGAGTCTTCGATGACCGTTCTCCCAGAGTCTACGTCGACTGACATCCCAGAGTCTGCGCTGACCGTTCTCCCTGAGTCTGCGCTGACCAGTCTTCTAGAGCCTCAGCTGACCAGTCTCCCAGTGCCTTCATTGACCGCAGCCCCAGAGACTGTGCCTTTCCCCAGTACTCCTGAGACTTCACCCGTCTCCGGCATCACCAAGACTTTGCCTTTGCCTTGCCCCCCAGAGACTGCCCGGCCCACAGAAGGGATTCGCCTTCGTTGCCGGTCTTCAGAAGGGATTCGCCTTCACAGACGGCCTCCAGAGGGGTTTTGCCTTCGTTGCCGGCCTTCAGAGGGGTTTTGCCTTCGCCGCCGGCCTTCAGAGGGGTTTCGCTTTCGCCGCCGGCCTTCAAAAGGGATTCGCCTTCGCTGCCGGCCTCCAGAGGGGATTTGCCTTCGCCGCCGGCCTCCAGAGGGATATCGCCTTCGCCGCCGGCCTCCAGATGGGTTTCGCCTTCGCCACAGGCCTTCAGAGGGGTTTCGCCTTTGCCGCAGGCCTTCAGAAGGGATTCACCTTCGCCGCCGGTCTTCAAAAGGGATTTGCCTTCACCGCCGGCCTCCAGAGGGATTTTGCCTTCGCTGATGGCCGCCAGAGGGATTTTGCCTTCGCCGACGGCCGCCAGAGGAGTTTCGCCTTTGTCGTTGGCCTCCTGTAAGTCCTCGACGACCTGCTTGGCCTCCAGAGGGTCTTCACCTTCGCCGTCCTGCTCGGCCACCTGAGGGACTCTGCCTTCGCCGTCCTGCCCGACCGCCAGAAGGGTTCTGCCTTCGCCGCCGGCCGCCAGAAGGGTTCTGCCTTCGCCGCCGGCCACCTGAAGGAGTCTGCCTTCGTCGCCAGTTGCCTGAAAGGTTCTGCCTTTGCCGTCGGCCACCAGAGGGGTCCCATCTGCACTGCGCCTCTCTGTTCCCTGTCCCAAGTGACCTCTGTTTCCCCCAGGCCTCTTTGCCCACTAGTACCCCGTGCCCTAGTGCCTAGCAGCTCTGTTCCCAGTTTCCAGGATCCCGCTGTCCTCTGTTTCCTGGCCCCATATGACTCTTGTGCCTGCCCTCGCCCTCCGGGGTTGATTTGTTTTGTTCCTCCGTTCATTGTTGTGTTTCACCTGTTTGTCCAGCCTAGTGTCACCTGTCCCTTGTTAGTCCTCGTTACCTGGTTTATTTAGTCTCTGGGTTGTCTTTGTCTGGTGTCGGATCATTTTATTCAGTTGCTGTGTTCTGCAGAGTAAATTACACCTGCTTGGGAGACAGAGGAAGATTTGGCTAGCCGACTCAACTGCAACCAAGAAAATGATAGCTCAGCGCTGGCTTTCCCACCCACCCTCCCACTCACTTTGTATAAAACAGTGGTTAGCATATTTTCTGGATATAATTATGCTTGAGCTCTCTACAGCAAGGATTAACAAAGCCAAATCATCAACTATCAACCTATGGAAAAACACAGCAGCACAAATATCAGACCTAATGACCTCAGCCCCACAAGAACTAGAGGAGAGTGACTAGGCAAGGTGTGGTTTCTCTTTTTGTTTCTTTTGTTTTCCTGAGATCGCAGAGGGTGGGAGAGGGTTTTTGTTCTCGTTCAATTTGTTTATCTGTTCTATGCACCATCTGACATTACCTGGCACATATTGTGGAATTTGTTCTGTATGTCTGAATGATAAATGGTGCTAAATAATAAAAAATTGATCTAAAAAAAATAAAATAATCCCGTCACCTTCCCACACCAGTGGGAACTGGCCTCTGTGAAAACAGCAATTTCAAGCCGGAGGTCGTTGTTCTAGGAGTCACCAAATGATTCCCCTGTGCACGGTGTTTCAGGACCCGGAACCTGGAAGTGAGGAAGGATTTTGGGATCCGGCTTGAAGGACCAATTTGTTAAGATAATTATATTATCAATGAACGGACAGAAACACTGGAATTATCTCAAAACCTGTTTACTTGCAAGTAGAGTCACATTCTAGTACAAAATATAATTGTCGAAACCTCTCTTACAACAGCTTTTGTAATACAACGTGGAATGTGATACAAAGTCTACAGTCATAATAAAGAGTTGATGTCTATCTCAGTCAGGGAGCGCATGTTCTTTCCTCGGCATCACACTGTGCTCAGACAAGGACAGTTGATGGCTCCATGGTATCTTGTTTAGAGTACAATCAGTATAATATGGTATTCTTATGCAAACAGTTTTAATAATGTAAATCACAATTTTTCTAACATCCTCCCACATACTTTTACCTACAGACATTATTCAAACTTTAAACACAAAACCTTTAGCTATTAGCAGTTGTATTCAGCTTCATGATATCTTTTGCAGTTTTGGTGGTATCACTGTTTACGTTTAATATTTCATTCAGGCTTTTTCTGTGTTTATAATGGAGTGAGAATTGCATGACTTAGAGGGTGATGACATCACTAGAGTGGGAAGCCTTGGAAAATTGTCTTAAAATCTCTTTAACTTGCTCTCGCGGCCACAATATTTACTTGTCATACATGGTTTATACGTAAAATCTTAGCTATTCTTGTCTTTTTTAAAAACACTTAAACAATAGGCCTTATAGTTTTTGAATTAGCTGCCTCAAAGCAACAAGATACCCTCTTCTCCTTATCATCCATGACAATGTTATTTCGCTTAATCCAGTCTTGAGCACAAACCCTTTTTTTAAACTGTGATATTAGAGTTTTTTAACTGTATCTACAGATATATTTAGCTTTTCAGCATTCACAAGCATTTTCTGCAGGGAATGCATTCTAGTTTGCATTGCAATTTACAAATACATCAAATGTGTCAAATGACATTCAAAGACTTATCATATAATGATATTCTTTTCATCAGTTTGTGCTTTAGTGGCTGCAGTGACTCATACACTGATTTATTTCGAGAGAAAGAAATGCTCAGCAGGTGGAAATTCAGAGTGGGGGATAACTTTTCCTTCTAGTGTTACAACAAAACTGGTTACAGTACCCGAAGACAACTAAAATCACAGACAAGATGTCAAGAGCTTGTGTTGAAACTATTCCTGACAGTTAAGTCAGAGAAAATCTCTTCTGCCAGACTGCAGAAATGTTTACTTTTCTGTGTGACATCTTGAAAGGACAAAACAACAGTGCTCTTCAGCTCTGGTTATTTCACAACTTCTTTCTAAAGGCTTTTAACAAAAAGTTTATTCCAATGGGACCACTGGCCTGGAAGCTACTGTTATAATCTCAGTAATCGGAAAAGACCTCTACATTTGACATGTAGCTAAGGGAGATGGGGAATCTGTTAGACCTGAAGAAAATCCTGTATACTGGGCCAGAAAGAAAAGAAAAAAAAAGCTTTAACTTATTGTCATCTATCACTGGGCCACATTTTGCTGTGTGGCCTCGTCCACAGCAGTACAGTACATTGCTTAGCTTTCGTGTCTGGGCTGTCAGGATTGGCCGAGTGCAGAGGCAGGAAAAACAGAGTTCTGAGCCCAAATGCAAGACTCTAGCTCAGGGTTCTTCAACGTTTTTTAAGCCAAGGACCTCTTAACTGAAAAAGAGACGGAGCAGGGACCCCCTTCTACATAGACATAAATGAAGTTGCATATAAAACTGGACCTACAATAAAGTGTAGGGTGGCCTAAAGCCTTTATACATACCTTTTTAGTGCATAGTATACTAAGCTATTAAAGTAATAATTGTCAGCATGATTTTATAAATCATCTTTTAATGTTAAACATAAATGTGCCAAAGTGAATCCTTGTTATCTGTATCTGTGGATCGTAGTGACTACCTTACCCATAGGCCAGTAAGCATATCATCAGTGGGGATTTATATTTGCTAATAATATGTTGAAAAATAATATATATATATATATATATATATATATATATATATATATAATAATAATATCAAAAAACTTTCAAATATTGACAATAATTTGGAGGACCACCTGTAGTAACTCTGGGGACCCTCTAGCAGTGATGGGAATAACGGTGTTATAAATAACGGCGTTACTTTTTTTCAGTAACGAGTAATCTAATTGATTATCTAATTGATTACTCTTCCCATCTTAATAACGCCGTTACCGTTACTGCCAAGAAATGCGGCACATTACTATATTTGAAGCTGTTTTTTTCATCAGACCAACTAGATCTCTGAGTCTGAGCTGAGAGGCTGTTCTTCCTCAGTTAGTGGGCAGTCCACGACGCAAGCGCATAAATGCTGACGATAGACTGAGGTTGAGTAAAATGTCATCGTAAGCCAATCAGAGGTAGAGTTGGGCGGGTGTTCGAAAACACGCATAGTCAGACACACAATGAACAACACAAGTGAGTCAGTCAACGAGAGAGAGACAGGTATGGCGTTATAAAATCAAGGAGAGGGTTAACTTCTCCTGCTACAGATTTTCCACCGTGGTCAGAAAGAACAGGGAGACACTTTGTTTCTCTCACTATGACTCTAGAGTCACTACTCACTCTGAAGATAATCACCATCACTCTCTCACTTCTCCCTCGCTCTATCACACACACACACACACACACACACACACACACACACACACACACACACACACACACTCACACACACACACTCACACACACACACACACACACACTCACACACGCCGGCTCGACGCACACACCAGCGCACAAGTATAAACATCAGGCCACTTACGTTATTTGCACTACAAAGAGTGTATATTTGTTATTTATTTTTGGTATAGTGTTAACAAGCATAATTTCATTTTGCCCAGTTGTGGCCTGTTGAGGTGTTGTGTTATTGGTATCAATCCACTATATAAACATAATATCTACATACATGGCATACATAATAATGTATTGTATTAAGTGTCCATTTCATTATAATTTTCAGATTTATCATAAATAATTGAACATGCACATGTATTTTAAGTTCCATTAAAGAGGGGTGGAGGTGGGGTCACATTTGAGCATTTAAAAATGTACTTGAAAGTAACGCAATAGTTACTTTCTGAAGTAACTAGTTACTTTCATAATTTGTAACTGAATAACTAATGTAGTTACTTTTTGAAAAAAGTAACTAGTAACTGTAACTAATTACTTTTTAAAAGTAACTTGCCCAACACTGCCCCCTAGGGGTCCCGGACACCCTGTTGAAGATCTCTGCTCTAGCTGATGCAGTTGTAGTATTTATTTAAACAACAACAGAAAATCCAGGCTTACATGTAGTGATTGTAGGGAAGAATCCAAACAAGAGTAGCAGCCCATATAGTGATAACCAAGACCCAGTTTTACAGTTTTCAGCGGTGATCCAGAATGAAACATCTGCGGAATTTAGCAGAACTCTGTTTCTGCAGAATAGTCAAACTACTATCTGGTGAAATCAAACCACAACCATGACATGTCTCCCAAACTTGGGGTGTGCTGATTGCCATCTATAGGTAATACACTACCCCATTTCAAAAGATCCAAACCATCCCTTTAAAGGGTAACATTGTTGTTGTTTTTTAAACCTGGACCCTATTTTCCTGTGTTTCTGTGTCTAAGTGACTGATGGGAACAACAATCTTTGAAATTGGTCCAGTATTGAGCAAGCAAAACTAGCTACGATGTATCATTAATGGGCAATTGCGCACCTTCAATTTACATCCACAAAAGTGCTTGTTTGGTCACTGACAGGCTCAGACTATTATTATAAGTATAGTAAAAGTGTCTGACAACATTATGCAAAGGATGCCTAAAGCGATCAACCTTTTTGTTAGAGTAAGCTCCTTTTTCTTTAACATGAAACTTAAAAAATCACTATTGCCAAACCTACCATACTCCATTTAAATAAACAGTTATTGTATCATCGTAAAACAGACTTTATTCAAATTCAACAAAAAAATTAAAAGCCATCTTGGTTTGTCCTCCCGCTGTTCCAACAATCACCACTCTGGTTTGGTTGAAATAAACCCTTAATTCACCCATTTATTTGTGGAAATATGCTGGCTCTATACACGCTAAAAGTCCTGATTATTTACATGGAGTCTGGTGGGTTTGATGATAGCGATTTCGAAGCTGTTTGTGGTTAAACAAAAAGGATCTTACTCTTTAACAAAAAGGACAACATTATGGAAAGGATCCCTGAAGAGGTCGATCTGTGGGGATCCTTTCAATTCAATTCAATTGTATTTATAGTACCAAATCATAACCAGAGTTATCTCAGGACACTTTACAGATAGAGGAGGTCTAGACCACACTCTATGATTTACAAAGACCCAACAATTCTAGTAATTCCCCCAAGAGCAAGCATTTAGTGTGACAGTGGCGAGGAAAAACTTCCTTTTAAGGAGAAACCTGGGACAGACCCAGACTCTTGGTAGGTGGTGTCTGACGGTGCCGGTTGGGGGTGTGATGAATAGTGGCAATAATAGTCACAATAAAGATAATGGAACTATGTAGTAGTTCATGGCATAGCAGGGCACTGCAGGGCATAGCAGGACGTAGCAGGGCGTAGCAGGACGTAGCAGGGCACTGCAGAGCGTAACAGGGTGTAGCAGGGCGTGGAGCAGGACCACGGCAACAGCTGCAACCATAATGTAGGTGCCACGCTAATCCAAGGAAAACTGCTGGGAGAAAAAACATAAGGACTCCGGGGAATAAGCTCCCCAGGCCTAAGTTAGTAACAAGCATTTCTGGGACATGGATGCACACAAATGGAAAGAGAGAGGAGCTCAGTGTTTCAAACGAAGTCCCCCTGCAGTCTAAAACTATAACAGCATAATTGAGAGCTGGTGCAAGGCAAACCTGAACCAACTCTATCAGGATTGGTAGATGAACCTGACGACTATGAAGAGAAGGAGTGCCGTGTCTGCAGACATCTCACGTCCTCTTTTGTTTACCTTTGATTTAACTGATCTGAGTCTGGGGACAGAAACCGTGGTCATGGGACTATGAGTGGGCGACTGCTCCAATGGAAGCACAGAGGAGCGCGTAGCACTGCACCTCTGATTACTAATATCAAATTTGGGTTGTCATGGTTTATGACCGATAATGGAGTCGGTCAGATTTCTTGATATGAGAGCAGCTCCGTTCAAAGTGGGATGAATGCCTTCTCTCCTAATCAGACCAGGCTTTCCCCAGAACGCCCTCCAGTTATCTACTTATCCCACATCATTAGCTGGGCACCACCCCGACAACCAGCGGTGGAAGGATGACATGTGGTTGTACATGTCATCGCTGATCAGATTTGGCAGGGGTCCAGAGAAAACTACTGAGTCCGACATTGTCTTTGCATATATACAAAGTGACTTAACATTAATTTTAGTGATCTCCGATTTGTAGTATGTAGTTTTGAAGTATGATCTTACCCTATTTACGGTTATCTTTAGCCAGTAGCTTTAGATGAGATTCTACATCGCCTGCTCTGGCCCCAGGGACGCACACGACCGCAGCCACTGGAGCCGCCAACTTCATGTTCTGCAGTTTAGAGCTCCCAATAACCAGAATTGGCTTCTCAGCGGGTGTATCACTGAGTGGGGAGAAACTTTTAGAAAGGCAAAGATGTTGGTGGTTAACCATAGGCTCTGGTTTAGAGCGACCGCTGCCATGTGCGCTCCCCGGTTTAGAGCTAGTGCTACGCTTCCTTTGGACAGTCACCCACTCGCCCGGCTGCTCGGGGCCTGCCGGGGGACTGCTAACAGTAGCTACAGTATGTTGGCCTGCACCAGCTACAGAGCGCTGGCTAGCTACAGAAGCATACGATCCAGTTTAATATATAACTCAATTTTATAAAATATATGTAGTAGGGGGTCCCTGCTCCATCTCTTTTTCAGCTAAGACGACCTTGGCCTAAAAAAGGTCTCCCCGTTTCCTCTATTTCTTCATGTGTCAATGCCAAGCAGGTAATTGGAGGAAGGCCACAGTGCAGCCGGCTACTTAACAAAATAAAGACCCCTGCTCTAGATGATTACATTGCGGCTGCCAGTTACAGCGTTCTCGCTCAATACTGGAACAGTTGCAAAGTTCTTCACATTAGTCATTTAGACAACAATGCATGGGAAAATAGGGTGCATGTTGAAGAAAGAAAAAAAAATATCCTTTAACTTTAATGGATACAATTTGATTTGCCTTAATAATCCTCATAATTAATATATGTACTACTGAACTATTTTTCTAAGAAAGAAAGATAGAAACGTTTAAGCATACTGTATAGTACAATTTAAAGAAGGCTGTACGTCTGATGAAAAGATCCAACAACATACAGTTTAATTTTTTTGACCCTTTCACTTGGGTGGCAGTTTCCTCATCCCTAGCAGCTGGTAAAATGGCAGTCTGCATTAACAGGCTTATTCCTGCAGTTTCTGATGAGCTCCTTATCCCAACTAACCCGCCCAGTGATATAGATTTCTTTTTAAGTGCAATTCCTGTTTCAAGAGGTCCTGAGAAAAAGCTAAAGTAGCATCAATTGTGTTTGATATAATCACAAATATGCAAAAAATTGCATATTTGTGTATATGCATTTAGCTAAATATAGCACTGGCTGGAATTGAAATAAGAAGTTCAAGCTCCCAGAAAGGTGGCAAATATTTTGATGTTCACTGAGTTCCTTTCAGTATTTGAACGAATTCTTCCTCTGCGTGCGCTTATTACTTTAATAGATGATTCATGCATGAGTCATCCTGGAACAGTAGTATTTATGGGTTTGATTCATGACAGGGTAACTGCACAGTAGATATTGTCTTTCCAAACAGAAAATGCTCACTTTTTGCGCCCTCTTTAAGGCTTAATGAGTATTTGTCATTTGTAATTACATCCTCAAGTGGCACACTGACATTCTTGCCTTCAGTAAATTCCAACTGCCACCCAAACTCTCGATTCAATTCAGCCTCAAATTGTATGCCAGCTTTTGTCAGAACAATACAGCTTAAAGAAAAAAAACGCACAATACTACTTTATATGCTAAAGATTTAGTCTAGGTAAGCATGCCTTATCTATATGCAAATGATCAGTTATCAACTTCAATAACTGTTGAACGAGGTGTCTCCAAACATGGTATTGCCTTCATTTGTCAGGCTGCCAGGGTGGCCCAGTTTTTTAATGCAAAAGCGTTCAATCTTGAGGGAGATGGCAGCAAACACAGACAAATAGCTCGTGGAAAAAAGCAGAGGATAGTTAAGAGCACAAAACGCCAGTGATGATAATGAGTCCTGTTTGTGTTGCCCACTTCATCTTTATAGCAAATGATAAACCAACTAGTCAAAAGCAAATGAAAAACAACTCCGTAATGCTAATTGAAACAATTTCCCTGCGCAGCGTGGGGAATTGGGCTGTTTTACAAAAACAGAAAGTCTGTCCTTGAGCGGATCCTCAGATATAAAAACATCATCCAACAACCACCTGCACAGAAGAAAAAGTGGCAGGCATAATATTAAAAAAAATGGTTGACATTTTCTCAATATATTGTTAGCTCACTTCATATTGTACAGAAGTTATTTCGTATAGCTCCAGGCAGCTCCTTTCATAAGACTTATTGCTGGCACAAAAGAAGGTGACAGCATCGCTGAAGTTAAAATATGGCAATCACACTGATACTTAATTTCTGCTCAAATCATCAGGGCTCGCATTTGTACCATTTCCTGATATGGAGTGCAAACATTTTGAGTTTTTATTATTGTATGTGTTACAGTAATTGCTCCGTTTCTTAGTGTTTTGACGTTTGCATCTGTTTTAGTATTTGTATTATATATATATATTTAGAGCACACTACTTTTTATGGCTGTGCTTTGACCTTTGTATATGTTTAGGATTTTGAAGCTTTTTTTTGAGCGCATCTGTACGTGGCAGGTTGTTAAATTGTATCCACATTTCCTTCACTTGATTCCCTTCCTCGTGTCTTAGTCCGTCCCACCAAGGAAGCATGGGAGGAGAGAGGAAAGGAGGAAATGTTTTTTTTAGAGGGATGAGATGTCCTTTCCTCTGAAGCGTCACGTGAATTTGTCAGCTGTATGGGCAGAGTTAGCAACTCCTTCAGCTGCACGGCTTCAGGGAAGGCTGCTCCATGTATCCTCGCTCATAGCTCCTCAGAGATCCTCGCTCCTCACTCCTTGGGGCAGGAATAAGAGCTTTGAGACAAGATTCACAAAGAGGGGCCAGAAAGACTTATGGTTTAAGCGAGGAGATATCAAATAAAAGACGTAGGAAGCAGCTCCTCTGTCTATTCTGTTTTCCCCTCCCTGTTTCTGTCAGTCACTTGTCTGTCTCTTTTGAAACACACTGCAAGCGGAATAGCCGCGAAGCGCCGTTTCATTTCAGCGCCCCTGTTATTCAAAGCCAAGCAGGTAATTGGAGGAAGGCCACAGTGCAGCCGGCTACTTAACAAAATAAAACAAATTTCAAAATAAAACACCCAAGTTTATGGTGATTTAGACTGTCTTGACTTCTCAGCTGTGTCTACAATAAGACACACAATCAGGCAAACGGAAAGGGACGGACACACACACACACACACACACACACATCTGAATCTCTGCAATGTCAATATGAAATTTCAATCATGTTGACTAATTCAACCTTTTGAGAGGAGAAGGGTTGTTTTTGTGAGCGGCGCGGAGAAATGCGATCTGGTATTAACAGCCAGGAGCGCGATCAAGCACAAATCTACACTTCACGGCGCTTTGCCGGCAGTGTGTTCCCATTGTTATAAACCGCGGCTCTTCACTCAGTCTGGGCCAGTCCGTTCACCTTCGTGGTCCACACATTTATTTGGTTGTCTTAAGATGCTGTCAAACCTCACTGATATCTTGAATTTTTAGGTTACCGGTCTGGTGAGAGGATACTCTCCACCCAAGTCTACAGGGTCTCATCCTTGCACTTTCTTTACCAATTGTAAATAAAACTGTGCAGTGTGACTAACCCTAACAACACCTTTTCTAATGTTCTGAGTTTTGACTTTTGTGTGGGTTGTAGCCTAGTATGTTGTACCATTTTTTTTTGGGAATGACTAAGATTTCTCCTAAAAAAAGGTTGAAGACAGCAAATTGCCTTTGAAGTTTTTACTGGAAGTAACTGTGAAAAAGGTATTGGACTACAAATTCAGTGACAGTGACAAATCAGAAAGCAATGATATTCCATACATAACAGTTATACTAAAGGTACTGTGGAAATGAGTTAGTTCATTTAAGAAGTAGAGTGTAAAGAATAAAATACACAACAGTATGTTTACTTGCTCCTAGTTTTTGCTGTGAAAATGACTGGGTCCTTAAATATAAAAATGAAAAAGTATCTAAACATTTTAACATGTTTTGTTTTACATGCTATAAGAAGCAGCATTTCCACCTTAAAATGGGCTCTCTTTGTAACATCCTATCACCTTGTCTGGGACGTACAGGTACGGTGTGAGGGTGTAGGGACTGGGTCGCCAACATACGCCTGCTGGGAAGAGCCTGGCTGCATATTCTTCCATCTGTCTGCCTGCAGAAGCTCCATCCATAAAGGCAAATTTGCAGAGCAATCCCAAAGAGAAAGAGTCTCTCTTTTTTCCACCCTCTTTAAATGTCAGGCAGTCTCACATATCTAATATACTAGAAGGCAAAACTGTTGAGATCCACCAAGTCTGAGGCAGATGATTTGAGCCTTAGAAGCCCTAAGAGCTATAGTCCTTATCTGGTCCTTTTTCCCCTAGCAGACGGTAACTGTATGAACGTCTCCTCCAATCGTCTGTGCTGCAAAACACTCTTATCTCCACTTCACTGCATACCTTCTCCCTGCACTCACTAAAATTGAACCACAAGTCATTTCACTGCATGTAAACGGTTTCATCCCGAACTGTGATATGTGATATATCAATTTTGGAAGAAAAGGGACTTGATAGTTTTCCTATTAACAGATTTGATTGCATCGGCCAGAAAATATTACTACTTTCTACGTAAAGGTCAAAGCACGGCTGATTACATAAGGAATGTTCACAAATAACCTTTTTCTATCGTCATTCATTGTATAACAGAAGGTAAAGTTCACAATGTAATCATTTTTGTTTTAAAACCCTTAATATAATCAATAATCGCATGGAGGTTTGCCGTTACACAGCCCTTCAGAAATGTTCAAACTACAACTTAAATCAATAGCATGAGGAAGATTAATGCCTTAAAGTATAGCAGCAGCTTAAACAATAATTTTGTTACAGTTGAGTACTGACTTCAACTCCCTGAAGCCTTCTGCGAGGGTTATTAACAAAGGTAATGTTTATCATGGTGCTCTCGGGCAAATAAAACAAAGGGAGAAATGTGTTTGTGCTGGTAGCAGTGTAACACACTACATCACTGTAATTGAGTGGATGCAGGCAGAGCAGGAAAAGATGTTGAGTGGCCACACTAGTGCTTGTGTGAAACACATGTACGCGTGCATGCAGTACAGTACAGAGCTGCACAGCTCAAAGTAGAAACCATATGCACTCAAACTTCTTTTTTCTCTGTCATTTTGAGCCAATATTCTTCTTCTCACAGGTATTTGTTTCTCTGTGCGAGCTCCAAATATATAGCTGGCAGACATATGAGAGCTTTAGGCAGTGGAAAGAATGAATTGTACAATGCTGTGTGTCAAAATGTCAGCATTTTGATACAGCAGCTTAGCTTGCTGTACTGTAAAACTGTAGAATGCTACACAGTCTTGCCAACAATGAAATATGTTGAAGTAAGTTCGGGCGAATCGAATTATTTGACAGTTAAAGTATTGTTAAAACACACTTACAAAGATATATTTCTGAGGCCATAGTCTATAGAGTTTATGGACACCCCAATTAATGACTATATAATATAATAATGTACCATAACTGCACCGTAATGAATGTATCCATCCACATGCTTCAGGCCTCCTTAAAGTCACAGTGAAACAAAAGTTAGCAACGAGCAAAGTGTCAACAAAAAGTGTTAGCATGGGTTTAGATCCGAGAGGGATTTAAATAAATGCATACAGATGTGATTGGATCACCCAAAAGTGGGCGTTGCTTAGCGAATACAGTGCAATGCACAGAGCTGTAGAAGGTTAGGAGCTCCGGAGCTGCAGAGGTACTTCCCTGACCTGCGCAGTTAGATCAGGAGGAAAATTGAATAAATTAGGCCTCATCCACACCTTTAAAGAAAAAAAAGGACCTCACGCCCTAGGTGTGCCACCCAATGGGATGTCATGAAGAGCGACAATGTTAGGGAGTAGTATTAAACACTAAAAATCCGCTTAAGGAGGCAGGCTGGAGTGGTGGATGTGTCAACACAGGGCTTTCACCCAGCAGACCAGGGTTCTTGTCCTGTTCTCATTCCGGGTATCACTTAAACATACATGTTTTAACCCCATCCACAATCTTTTCTAACCTACCTAAATGGTTTTACCCTGTACATTGAAAAATGACGTTAAGTGGTCCCAACCCAGAGCGTCAAAAAGTGGTCCAAGGGGTCCTGACCTCGCATTGCCAGACCTTCCTCCACAGCGCTGCAGAGGAAGGTCTGGCTACACAGCATTCTGGGATGAGAGAAAACCATGCTCTGGTTTATTGGCATTTCTTCAAACCAATCACAATAGTCTTGGAAGGCATTAAGCTCCAGACGGAGCCACGGTGCCTCTGCTAAATAGTCTCAGGAAGGAACTTGTTTTGGTGGAACATGTGGACGTTCAAAAGTAGTTTTAGTCGTGCAACAGAAAACTCCGATTGGACAGATAGTCTAGCTAGCTGTCTGGATTTACCCTGCAGAGATCTGAGGAGCAGTTAACCATAGTCCTCACAAATCCACCAGAGGTTAGAACGCCAACGCAGAGACAGAGACAGAGGAAGGGGACGGACATCAGGCTGAAAAAAAAGTGCCATCTGGCAGGAGTGCAATGTCATGGATATAGACAAGTATTTGACCAGTTGGTAGTGAGAATGTGTTGTGGGTCCACAGATCTGAGGTCTGCAGTCCGTTCCTCTTTAAATTCTTTAAAAATGCAAAAATGTGAGCTGAAATCCAAACACACAGCAATGACAAAGTTATTGCTCTTCTAGCTACACAGAAGGTGAAGTGCAGTTTCATGTGCGCATTTGGATTAGCTAATCACCCTAAATCACATTTGATTGGATTCATGTATGTAGCACCCCAAGCTCAAGACAAGTCATCTAAAAAAGAGAGGGAATTTTGATATATAAATATAAATAAATAAAAAAAAGATTGGACACATATTTAGTATTTAACAAGAGATGATAGTTCAAATGTGGACCAAAGGATTGCATCTTAGAAAATGTACTGCATACTGCAAAAACATAAAGAGCCTGAATTATTAATACATATTGATAAATGAAGGTTGATGGTCTAACAGGAAAACATTTGCCATGACTACAATAACTATCATTGAGGCTTATTATTATCTTATGATTTTACAGAGATTTCTTTCCAAGGTTTCCGTTATTTCAGTTCTTAGCTAAAGGATGTTTAAATTGCCTTGCCTGTTTCAGCTCTCTGCTCTCCATGCAGTATATGGCATGTTCCCCATAAATCTATCTAATCGGTGGGTTCAAAGCCAAAGTCTTTTTAGTACATAAAGCTTCTGCAAGATGTTGTGTCATATCAAACATTGCTAGTACAATTCTATTTGAATGTATCAAGTTTAAATCATAGTATCATAGCAGGCAAGCAAAACCAAATGAGACACAGCAAGGGTGTGCACAGTATTTTGTTAAAGGAAACTAGTACTTTCCATTTTAGTCCATCAATATTTCAGCAGATATAATTGCCTCCCTCATGATGAAATGGCAACAATTTTGTCTGCAAAAACAAACTGTTAATCTACAGTACATGTAAATAAACTAGAACATGGCATTTGCTCTGTCTAAAGCTGAAAGATTCCTGGGTGCTTGAACACAAAGCCTCTGTTTTAATGAAACACCCCAGCAAGTGATCACACACACATGTTGTATTTACAGTTTGGTTCTGTTAAACACAACGGAACAAGCAACTATCACAATACACACATGAACCCAAATAGGATTCATTTATCTCCAGAGAAGGTCGTGGTTGGAAACAAACTTGTACGTAAAGCCCACAAACCCAACACATTCTCACTCCCAGCGCTTCAAAAAAAGGCCTTTGGTGTTTGTTACTGACGCAAAAAGTCTCCTTCAGCGTCTCAGTCAGACACAGGGGGCTTTCAACTAATTCCAGAGTAATCTCATCCACGGCAATATTTGACGCTCTGGGAACCCCTTTGGCGACATTTTTCTTTGCATTCCATACAGGCGCAAAAGGGTCCCATGCCTTGGCCCAACGTTTAAAAGAGAAGTCTTTACACTGAGGGAGGTCATAAGAGGATGTGTCATTGAGGAAAGGCCAGCATTGCCCATTAACAAAGAGATAAAAGCACATTGTTGTGTTTTCGCTTAATCTCTGTCTTAACCACACACGCACGCACGCACACACACACACACACACACACACACACACACACACACACACACACACACAGAGATGCATGCTTCCCCCTATTTATCCACAACCAAGGAATGAATGAAATAAATCCTAGTATTCATACGTAGCTTGGATGAGTTCACTCCTCATATTAAAACATGCATCCTAAGAGATAGCATCAAAGTGGCGCTCTCATGACAACAACTGCGACACAAGCAGAAAAGGGCTCATTTTACCTGAGACACGTCCTCTTCGCTCTACGGAACAAGGCCCCAGAGGACTCAAGGTTACTCTCTATCACCGGGACAAATCATTACAGCGAGATGGGGAGACAAATCTACGGCGCCCGCTCCCTATTCCCCGGCATCACGGCTAACCTGTGTGTTAACGGTGAGAGCACGTGGATGCTGTCGCGGTGAGGCAACAATTGGCTGTTCAGCAAATTTATATCATTAAAATATGCTTGGCAGCTCCCCTGGTGTTGCCCTCTTCAGCACCGCATGCACTGACAGGCGGCATATCATAACAGGGTGATGTCCATCAAAACGCTCACTGTGCTCATGTCTCCCAACGCTGTTGCAATATTCACCCCACGAAAGTTTCACCTTAGCTTTTTTCCTTGTATTTTAATGCTAAATTGACAAAAAAATAAGGACCAGTTCCCTGCTCTGTGAAATACCTGACTCAGTCTGAACAGGTCTCATATGAGCGTGGATGCTTATTGCACTGCAGTGTAATATCTGCAGCCTCTTTGCTGAGGAGCACCGTTTAGTAAAGAACAGGAAAGGAGGAAAGTTCATTTTCAAAGGGTTTATTGAATTCTTTTACTTGATCTTTTCTCCGACATCGAAGCCTTTGCAATTAACAAGTCATTTGTTTTTCTTTATTGTCATCTTGGCAGGTGCCTAGAGTCTGTTCATTTCCTCCTGAGAGCTGTGGCTGCGCTCACCCTGACGCCTCCATTGATTGTAGAGGCTGATAGGACCGGGCCATCAGGGAGCCCATTCTATAAATGCAGCACGCTGTTTGTTCCCCCATGTGCTCACTAGGCAAGGTTATTGGTGGGGTTCATGTGTGTGTGTGTGTGTGTGTGTGTGTGTGTGTGTGTGTGTGTGTGTGTGTGTGTGTGTGTGTGTGTGTGGTGTTTTTGTACATGTCAGACAATATGAGGTAAGGGAGGAAATGAGGAAAGAACCAAGCATCGACTGTAAAAAAAATAATGGACAAAACTGAGCCTGAAAAGTGAAGCCAAAGCGGAAGTGTCTTAAACCTGCATTCTATCTAATTATCTATCTAAAAAGAAGTCCAATTCTATAGAACGCTATGAGAAAACATTTTCACAATAACTTTATGGCCTCAATTACTAGTTTCAAGTCTTTTTCAAAACAGTATAATGTCCATTTTGGAAATTATGGTTACATTTATTTTAAAATGCCACAATAATGCAGGGGATACCTTAGGGGCTTGGCTACACGCCAACCTCTCAATCAGGACAGAGGCTTAGCAATGCTAACCATGGCCCTGTGGACAAAATTGCCTAAAAGTGTCTTGTTCAGTCTTATGCCAACCAAGCTAGCTAGCAACTGCTAGCGTTAGCTGATTGAATGGCGGCAGTACCCAGTGGTCCATGTTCACCCGCCGGTAAATCTCCACTGGATGACTCACTTCAGAAGGGTTGAAAATCTTTCCCGCTTTGGCATTTATCCTAGCGCAGTGCCATTGTAACCATAAACAACACTGGCTTGGCCGCGTTATCCTCCCCAGCTCGACCCCAAAAATCTTCACATCCGGTCAAAAAAAAAAAAAAAAAAAAGTGACACCCGTATCGCCAATCTCGAGTCTTCAAAACGACAGTCCACAAACCAATGGGTGACGTCATGGCTGCTACGTCCACTATTTTTGCAGTTTATTGAACCAAGTCAAGGAGACTCTGAGGTGAAAGAAAAAGACTGCAGGAGAGGGGAATAAAGAGGCAGAAAAGTGTGCCGCCGCTGCCACCATTGCTGCTCGTGTCAGCTCCTCAGACAAACGTTTTCCTTTCTCCTTCCCTCATTTCATCTTCCCCCTCTCTTTTCTACTTCCTCCTTCTCCTTCTGCCCCCTATCCTCCTCCCTTCTCTATTGTATCCCACTATTTCCCCTCCATTGTCTCCCTCGTCTTCTCTCCCATCCTTTATCCTCTTTCATGCTATTATTACCAGCCACATTAATACCAGGTGTGTAATTGTAATGCTTCTCCTCTGTATTTTAACCCGGACAAACTGCTCATTCTGAAATACAGTAGAACAGTGTCAGATTGAGGTCAGCTGTTGTAGTCATGGTAAATCTGGGATGGAAAGCATGGTGCTGGTTTTGTTTCATAAGCAACATATACTTACAAAAACAATTCATTAAAACACACACATCCAACTAGAAAACACAGCATGTGTGTTATATACATATACTCAAGTAACAAAAAGTAATAACACTAAATTTAATTCAATTAAAATCAATTCAGTATTTTTTTATCATCTGTACAGATAGTAACTTGTTTGCACAAATCAAGAAGTTGATCTGAAAATACAAAGTAACTAACCACAGTGAGGTAAAAATATGAACTACCTTGAAATTAGTAGTAGTTATTACTATATCCACAGCGCTGTGGAATAAGGTCTGGCTACACCAAACATGCATCCGTTCTGTATACATACCAGTAGTGGTGTGCAATACTGCAATATTTGGTATCGATCCGATACCAAGTAAATACAGGGGTAACACTTTACAATAAGGGTACATTAATTAGCATTACTTAATGCATTAATAATCATAAATTAACTGTTAATAAGGTGTTTAATAAACATTTATTAACAATGCTCATGTTAACTATGGTATTAATTGTTGCATTATTTACCATTCGTTAATGCCTTAACTGTTAATAAAAGTTAACTAAGGTGTCTATTTTACCATTAGTTAATGTACTAAAAAGCCTAAACTGGAAATAACAGCTAACTAAAGTGTCTGCCTCTCATTTACAAATGCTGTTAATAATAACTAAGGTATTGATTGATTCTTTCATTGTTTAATGGTTTGTAAGATGCTATTTACATTAGTTATTACAGTAATAAGCATCACTTAACAGTTAATCATACAATATTAAACATTAGGTAAATGTTAACAAATGTCTCTTGATAACAAGTGATGTTAATTAAGGTATTTTATAATACTAGGTGGTTGATAAAGATGTTTGATAGCATGTATGTCTTAACATTCACAGCGAAGCCATCTCATTATGAGAAAACTGTTTTTATTGTTTATTTACAGGTTATGGTTGTCCACATACTTTTGTCCACTATATGTGTCCATCCGCCAACGTATGACTTACTTTTGGTTGAGAGTGAGATCAGTGAAAAGACTCCGTAGTCTCCATGCAGAGGTTTGCTTCTTCCTTTCTCTTCATGTAGACATTAACTTAAAGCCCAACCTATATAAATGATTGTGCATGCTATATAAGCATTACTTAACGATTATTTAAGTTATGCTTATTACTGTAATAACTAATGTAAATAGCATCTTAAAAACCATTAAACAATCAATCAATCAATACTGTAGTTAACATTAACATTAGTAAATGATAGGTAGACACTTTAGTTAGCTGTTATTTCCAGTTTAGGCTTATTACTGCATTAACTAATAGTAAAATAGACACCTTAGTTTATTTAGTTTTAGTTTATTATTCAAGGCTTAATATTGCATTTACTAATGATATAATAGACACCTTAATTAACTGTTATTAACAGTTAGTCAAGGCATATTACTGCATTAACTAATGATAAAATAGACACCTTAGTTTAACTGTTATTAACAGTTGGTTAAGGCATTAACTAATGGTAAATAATGCATCTATTAATACCTTAGTTAACATGAACAAACATGAGCATTGTTTTTAAATGTTTACTAGACACCTTATTTAACTGTAATTAACGGTTAATTAATTAAATTAACCAAAACGATACCGATACAATACGATATCTATATGATACCGATACTTTTTAATAATTAAGGAGGATACATTTTCATGACCTTTAGCCTAAGTGTTTTTGTGATTTTACATTTGGATTATTAATAACTTAAAACACAGGACAGAATTTTCATATGCTTGTATACATTTGTTGTGTTACC
>NC_135856.1:39071895-39116895 GCF_031162955.1 Sander vitreus
GATCATGTGAATTTGATCGTGGGAAGCCAATTGTGCAGCCCTAGTTTACGATAAATCATGATTTTTCGCGCATATGTCTAGTCTGGGTCTTCACTTGTTACCAAGGTTTAGCTCAGAATATCTGATAAAGTGATCGGTTTACAGATAAGGTTTCCTCTTTTTTTAACTGCTTCAAGACATTATCAAAGCTACCCTGAGCATTTCAAACCCATTGATCTGGACTTAATGTAGAAGCATTCTGAGTTTAGAAACGCACAAACTAAATACAAAGAGGGTTAGGGTTAGGGTTAGGGGTTATTTTATAAACCTTTAACTTCTGTTACAAATTTGGAAACAGATAATTTGTTTAATGTGTCTGTCCGTGATGAGACCTGATTTTTATGCACATTTTAAATATATATATATAAATATATATATATTTTTTTTTTTTCTTACCTGAACACCACTTAAAGTATAGTCTTTAAAAATCTTGACCAACTTTTATACAAGACTCACATGTGGGTCAACCATATTTATATAATTGAATTATAGAATTTAGAAGTATTTCTGCCTGACTGTAAATTATATAGTGTTGATGAACAACTCTGGCCAGACTTAATAAAAAAAGAGAAATCCGCAATACAACCAGAGGGCTCATATAAAATAAACTTAACTATTTAATTAATTATTTTGTCCAATCTCATTCTTATTGTTTACTTAAGGCTACTTCAGAATAAAGACAAGTACCATTTCATTAAGTGGAAGACCCTAGCATCCTTTTAACGCTCTGTCACACTACACAGCAAATATTAAGTAATTTTGAGAATTGCTCTAAAGGCAGCCAACAGGGTACACAATGCAGCAGAAGGCAGTTTCAAATTTTTATGTTCAGTGATTTCTCTTTGCAAAATAGATGAAGGTATTGAGCTATGAAAAAAGGAAAAGGAGAATACAAAAATACCTTGCAGGTTTTGAAGACCTCTGATGAATCCTCCTTTAAGTACAGTGGTAGGCCGGCCAGGGCTGCTGTTCGAGCTGCAGTGACGTTGTTCTTATCCTGTTGCACAAACAAAGACAAGGTATGCACGTTAGGGTCTGCAGTTCCGTTCACATAAAAATGTTTATCTGTTCCTCATATGCCATCAAAACGTCTTGCATCTTTTCACCAAAACTTCCATTCTTCCTGTTTTTGTAGAGCTTCATCAGCTGAGGTGTGTACTTGTCAAGTGCAGCAAAGAAGGAATACGGTAGATTTTGATTGGTGATCCTGTGGAATTCACTGTAGAGCTGCATAGAAAACAAAAACACAAGTTGTTGTTTTTTTTTAATCAACTTGCATCATTCATTAACTTTAAGCCACATAAGACTGTAAGGGAAAACAACTTTAGACACATAGACAAACCATATTAACACTATACAACTATAATGTTAAGCTCTTTATCCAGATCAAACAGTGCTGCAATCATGACTTTGACAATATGTGTCTTGTATATGCATATGTTGATGGATCATAATCATGTCTCTATCAATCACTGTCTTCTTGAACTGCTCCACCATCTCAAGCCTCTGGTTCTCCAGTGTGTCCTTAGTTTCTCCTTGGGGATAATTGGGCAGGAAGTTTATTTCTCCTCTTCTGGGTCTTTTGATGTTGGCCCTGGATGCTACACTTTCTGGATAGGTCCTGCTGCGCTTTCCCGCATTCACAGCCACATCCTTAATGCCAGCCCTGCTCAGTTTGGTCCTGTAGTTGCCCATCTTGAAGCGCAGGCTGTTCTTCCAACCCTCATACCCCGTTTTGGAACCTTTTTCTTTTAGACAGGGGTGTTTGCTCACTAGAGCCTCTGCAGCCATGACAATATTTTTAGTACTAGGATATGCTTTATGCTTGTACATTTCAGCAGCCATTCCTTCCAGTATGTTTCCCCTCTTTGACAAATGCAGAGTTGCCCTCTCTTAGAGCATGCTCTACCTCGTAGGAGAATGTTGGAATAACAAAGCTCTCTGGCCATCGGCAAAGACGCTCTGGTGAATCTGTGTTATCAGACAGCAACACTGTATCGTCTATGCTGGTTGAACTGAGATCTGGCTCAACAAATGTTAAATGTTAGGGAAACCTGTAACATAAAACAGACAGAGCTACTCCAGGTGCTGCCGCTGTTTTTCACTAGCTGCCTAGACCACCAACACATTATCTATCTGTAGCTTCATTAAACATACAGACAAGAGTGTGGTAACAATCTAAACATCAGACTCTCCCAAAATGTCAAACTACTGGTTAAACATTTTAAAACAGAGTATGGTATAATTAGGATATCCAAAGTGTACTCAGAGACAATAAACCACCACATTGCATGTATTAAACTTTGTTATGACACATGGGTCACAGTGGAAAATAGACATTACCTTTAATTATGTTGTCCAGTGTGTCCATTAAGGTGATCACTAGTGTTTATTGAAGGTCCAGGCAGATTTTTAACCTCCCTCAGGTCCCTGAGAAGAAGGCTGGGGATGTGCTGCTCTCTTACTAGGACACTGGAATGAAATGCTTAGTTGTGAGAATTAGCTTGCTTGATACCCTGTAAGCAAACAGTGGCATTTGGTCAGTTAGCTGACATGCAGATTTCACCGTATGGCCCTGGCTTTTATGATCTGTTAGCTCATATGACCGCAAATGCTCAACATACCAGGCCTCATAGTCTTTCCGTAGAAAGAAGATGTCATTTCTGATAAGTAATATGTTTCTGATCTCTTTAAACACAGGCAAGGCAGCATGTGCCACAGTGCAAACAAACATGCCAGTCACAAAAGTTGTGCCTTCAATAGTAACCTGTTTTGTGCCATATACACTGCTGCTGTCTGTGATGCTTGATATTAATGCATGTGTATCAGTAGGCAATGACTCAACAAAAACAGACTCCACTTCTGAAGTCTGTACTGGTGGCTTGAAAAATCTTGGCGATGACAAATAGAATGGCATCATGTTTTGGTGTCTCTCTGCCAAAGTTTTCAACACATTTTTGTAGTTATGAGTGCCACAAGCAACTGCCTTGAAGACTTTGTGCTTCCCCTCAAATCTCATTGTCCACAGATGCAGCAGAGGACCAAAGCACTTTATGAGATGAGGATAATGCTCAATGTAATGATGCTTTGGCCGTAATCGTAAGTTGTGGAATACTTACTGAAGCAGCTGCCTGTGATCTGAAATCTTACAGGCCATGTACTGAATGGTATCATCTGTGAAAGTATGAGACATGGCAAGCTCAACTTCATCTTTTAATTCTATTAGCACCTCCCAGAATATGTCCCCTTCAGGGACTCTGGCGCCAATGAGAACAGGTAGCAGTCTAAGCAGAGCGTGGTTCTCATGCCCATTCCCACCAATTGTTCCTTCAGTGGCAAAACTTTGAGGAATTGGGTGAGGGCGGTTAACCTTATCAGAATGTTGGAAGGGAAATGACAGTATTGCCCTATTCAGCTCTTCCAAAATGAAATACTTCCTTGCAATCAATCCTTCAAAGAATGTGCCAACTCGACAGGCACCACACCTTCAAACAGGTCATGAAGGATGTCAGGTGGAAATCCTGTGACAGGATGGAAATATGAGAGATGGTCAGAGAGAACACAACTGTGTTTTACACCATAGTTCTCTTCACTGTCATTGTTGTGCATTTCTTGAACAAGGTTATCATGCAGATTTTTGGTTCTCATCTCAAAACTACCAGTGACTGCATTTGATGTTTGCATATCTGTCTGGGTGGCAAGACAAAATCTGCAAAAATATGTAGCCCTGAAACTCTCACTGAAACCAGCTAGCCCATGGGCAGCAAGGTTATCAGCCGCAACAGAGTACACTGTGCCTTTGAGACAGTGACCAAATGTCTCAATGTAAACACCTTCTTTCTCAAGAGTTTTTAGGTCACTCAAGAGAGGTGCAAAAACTTTTCATATCCAAACTGATCATCTGAACATCATTTGAGTTGCACAAAAGAGCCAGCTGAGTAGAGTGGAGTGCTGAGCGATACTTTACTGGCAGGTTAGTTAATGTCCAATAAACTGCACATACTTTGTGTATTTTTTTTTTGATGTTCCTAGAGGGTTTGCAATTTCAAAATCATCAACATAAAGAATTATTGATAATTTTGTACCCTCATCTGAGAGAAGTTCATTTTCCTGTAAGTAGGAGCCATCACAGTATGATGAATACTATCCAGGCAACTGTGAGGTGGTTTCTTGGACTTTCTCAAGTACATCTGTTTTTTTCAACAACAACTGCAACGATGTGTGAATGGGCACATACATAAATGTACGCTGTGACGACTCAATAAGGTACTCTACAGGCTTGGCAAATGGAAACTTAGCCTCATAATATGACTTTCTCCTCTTTGCTGTTGACAGTGGTCCTTCAGAGGTAACAGATTTATACAAAATATTACTCTCTGAAACTGCCTGGACAATCTCATTAACAAGTGTGTCAGTAAAGGGGCAGTTGTGTTTTCCCAGTATTTTGATTAGAGATTCTCTGAAAACTGTTTCTGACAGTGAAAACAATTGATCAATATGCTCAATGATTTCCTGTGTTGCCCTCGTGGATACATGGAGAATAGTCTGCATTTTCAAGAAGGCAGTCAGATTGTACTGTAACTGCTGTTAATCCCTCATCACTACTGCCTGCTACCTATGGAGGAAATATTTATTCATAATTCAATTGAAAGTCCAAAGAGAAAACGAAGCGAGATCAAATTAAAAATATTATTATTTGACTACGCTACTAGGAAAAATCATGCCATAATTAAATTGAAAAAAGAAAAAGCAAAGTTGATATGTAAAATGATTAGGGCTGAAACGATTCCTCGAATAACTCGAATAATTCGATTACAAAAAATCCTCGATGCAAAATGATTTGCCTCAAAGCTTTGTTAAATCAATGTTACCAACGTTGTATTGCTGACGGACGGTGTTTCCACACGGATCATTATTATTGTCGCACACCAGACGCTGCTAAGTCTGCGGGTGGCACATGCCAGAGCGTAAATAGTGCGGGGCTAAGAGAAGAGACAGGCTGGAGAAAACTACAGAAAGTGTCCAAAGTTTGGAATCAGTTCAAACGTAGTTAAAACAAGAACTCTGTACAGTGTGTCTACTGAGAAACCGAACTAGCTTACCACAATAATAGCACGACGTCAATGCTTCAGCATCTCAACAGAAAACATTTCTCATCCATTCCACGAAGAGGACGCGACAAAAGTAAATCACGGAGTTGTATGGACGATGAAACTACACCAAACACAACAACTAGCAAAGACAAGAAAATACACAGCAGTGACCACAATTTGATCTAAAGAGCCGACGTGTTGATTATCCCGTCGGAGAAACAGCTGATTGTTGCGCACCATTTTCTCTCACTCTCTCTCTTCACGGAGAAACAGCTGATCAACAATCTACTAGCATAAGTGTAACAGAGCTCAATCTATTTTAATTTATATATTATTTATAAATTAAAATAGATAGAAGATAATTAATATTTACATATACATATATTTACATACAGGCCTATATACAGATCAGTCTCAGGATGAAACTTGTAGTTCTGATAGTTAAGTTACAAAACCTAAGGTCATGTTTGTGTATTTTTAATGTATGCCTTACTGTGAGGTTGATGTCATTTCAGAAAATGTTTTCTTTAAAATTTTTACAATGTAATATGGCACTTAAATGCACTTCATATGTTTAGTTTTTTGAGAGACGATATTGTAAGCAATGTAGGCAACAAAAATGTAGCTTTTTCCGAAAGTTTAACCAAACTATTGTTTATTATTGCTCTTCAATAAAACAAAAGTATTTCTTATCCGATTACTCGATTAATCGACTGAATAATAGGTAGAATACTCGATTACTAAAATAATCGATAGCCGCAGCCCTAAAAATTATTTTGTTTTGAATTTTCCATTTGGCTTTTCCATTTGGATTTAATATTTGGCTTTTCAATTTAAATTTAACATTTGGCTTTTCCATTTGGATTTAATATTTGGCTTTTCAATTTAAATTTAACATTTGGCTTTTCTATTTCAATTTAACATTTGGCTTTTCAATTTCGATTTAATATTGGCTTTTCATTTGGACTTGACACATGTCAATGTAAATGAGGACGCGTGGCCCAAAGGCTGGTGGGAGGGTCTGAAACAAAAGGGGTGCAGCGGCACCTTATGAACAGCAGGGGGAGCTGACTGCTGGGGAGCTCACTGTTGAGGAGCATCTGTCTGCAGCTTCGCCACCAGGCTGGCTTGGCCTCTTGTTTCACATAATAGAAACTGATGATGTAGGCTAAACACAAACGACATTTCATGCAACAACAGTGAAGTTTTCATGTAGTTACTACTGGGCCCGTGTTAGTGAGGACTAGATTAGGACTGTATTTAAAGTGTGTCTGTTTAAAACACGGACGGAGACAACTTCTCTATTTTGATGTTTTATTTAATTAAGCAACAGTAAAAACATGGGTGTGGGTAGCTCTGCTATGTGTGTTTGTGTGTGGTCAGATCTCGAGGATGCACACACACACAGTCTCAACCAGGTAGTCATCGTCCAAACTGCGACCTCTCCTTTTTCTTTCTCTCACTTTCTTCAGGGGTCTTTGAAAAAATCTAAATATCATCTAGATAGACGAACACAAATCGATTAAAAACCATACAATAGCCTGGAAAACTGCCGGGGCATTAGTGAGCCCGAAAGGCATGACGAGGTACTCGAAGGGTCCAAGTGGGGTGTTAAAAGCCGTCTTCCACTCGTCCTCCTGCCGGATCCTAACGAGGTGGTAGGCGTTTCGTAGATCGAGTTTAGTAAACACGTGGCGCCCTAAAGGGGTTCAAAGGCAGAGTTAATGAAAGGCAGTGGATAGGTATTTTTGACTGTTATTTTATTTAATCCACGATAGTCAATGCAGGGACGTAAGGTCTTATCCTTCTTATCAACAAAAAAGAAACCTGGGGACAGGGGACGATGAAGGGCGGATGATGCCTGCTGCCAGTGAGTCACCTATGTAGGTCTCCATGGCTTCTCTTTCGGGCCAGGACACGTTGTACGTCCGGTTAGATGGAAAGGGAGCCCCTGGCAGCAGCTCGATAGCACAGTCATAGGGTCTATGGGGCGGCAAGGAAAGCGCCTTCTCCTTGCTAAAACCTCAGCAAGATCCAGATACTCCTCAGGAACAGATGACAAATCCGAGGGTTTCACAGGGAAAGCAGGGGACCTCTCAGAAGGGGGAACAGCTGAACCGAGACAGACAGAGTGGCAGTGGTTGCTCCAACTGTGAATCTTTTGACGTTGCCAATCGATTTGGGGGTTGTGGAGGGGGAAACCGAGGATAAGTGGAGTGGAGGCTGAGGACACAATTTTGAAACTGATGATTTTGATGTGATTGCCAGACAACATGAGTGTAACGGGGATGGTTTGATGAGTGATGTTAGCGAACAAACGGCCATCAATAGTAGCCACACTGATAGGGGTTGGCAGGGGCTTAGTGGGGAATCTCAGCTTGTTGAACCAGATTGTGGTCGAGGAAATTGTCCTCAGCACCGGAGTCTATAAGGGCAGATAAAGGCAGGGACAGATCTTTACACAGGAGCGAAGCAGGGATTACTAGGCGGGGAGCTGTGGGTACAGAAACTGAGGTAGGGCTCACAAGTAGACCCACCCTTACTTGCGAGCCTTGTCTTTTGGCCGAATAGGACAGCACGAGAGAAAATGGGAGGCGTCACCACAGTACAGACACTCACCTGCCTGCATACGTTGACTTCTCTCCGCTGGGGACAATCGAGCATGGCAAAGTTGCATTGGCTCCTCCTGCTCCCGGACCAAGGAAACTGAAGAGGGTGAAAAACGTCCCAGAGGTGGTGAGGACCGGGTGTTAGGATGAGAGGGAGCCCTTCCCGTGGTGTGAGCCCGACTACCTCTTTCCAGTCTCCTCTCACGCAACCTGTTATCAATCTTGATTGCAAGGGAAACCAAACAAAAACGCTCCCTTAAGCGCTTCCTCATTCCACTTAGTATCCGCAGCTAAAGTCCAGAAAGCAACCGAATACTCTGCTACGCTATCCGTACCCTGCTTCAGCTTCAAAATTATTTTAGACGCGTTACCGTTATGGTCAAAAACTGTCCTTAATTGAGAAGAAAAATCATCAAAAGACAATTCCGTCATTTGGCAGTTAGTGCAAACAGCCTCTGCCCAGACCAGCGCTCTGCCCCGGAGCAACCCCATTGCGTAATGTACCTTGGACGATTCAGTGGCAAATGACTGGGGCTTTTGTTGGAAAACCAAACCACACTGGAGCAGGAATCCACGGCACTTATTTAATTCTCCTGCGAAGGGCTCAGGCGCGGTAACTGGGGGTTCCCGAAGCGCAAGAGCAGAGGCCATGTCTGAAGAAACAGAATGGGAAACAGATAATGGAGGAGCAGGGAGAGTTGGAGACCTGGTAACAGACAGAGCAGATACTTGAGATGTGAGCTGGGAGACCTGATTTAATAACTGTTGATTATTGTCCAGTAACGTGGGGATTAATTGGTCATGTTGACCTAACAGGACTCCCTGTGAGTGAATGGCACGCTGAACGCCATCCTCCTTTGCCACGTGTGGTGTCTCTGCAGGGTCCATGGCCAGATCGTTCTGTTAGCTTAGCCGTTTCACCCAAAACGCAGAGACAACACACACAGAGGCAGATAGCAGTTAGAGATTAAGTCAAACTTAATTGTGCAAAGAGGGGGAGTTTGGGATGTGTAGCTTCTGGATGGCAATGAAGCGTGAGGCAGGCAGGCAGTGAGGATTCCAACTTTTCCAGCTTTGGTCCCCCTACAGGTTGACTCATTGGAACTACAGCTCGCGATCGCTTGGATTTTTGCAGTGACATTGTATGACTTCTCACTTGCTTTAAAGTCAGCCATCAAAAATCCCTTTCACATGGAGTGGTATTGTTAAGCCGAATTGATTGACTTGCTTCTCTGGCCACTATAGTTTCATTGTAGTTTTGGACTTTAGCTGTTAAAACTTTGGCTCAGTCTCAATATCACACACATCCTCTATCAACCTGATCCTTTACCAGTACTGTTAGTGTCCCATCATTGGCACTATCATTGACTGTAAATAGATGATCATCTGTACGGCCACTGGTTTCTTTGTGTGTGCCTTTGTTTTTCACATATCAAATTGTCTTTTGTTGCAGTTAGTTGTTTGCTATTGTGCATTTATGACTGATGTGCCCTTCACGCCCACACCGGTAACACTTCATTCTGTGCTCCTCACTCACCAATTCTGAGTTATGAAGAACCTGTGTCTTACCGTTTTGCACTTACCTCTTGCATGTCTCTTCTCCACTGCGTTCTGAGTCAAGTTCTCCATCTTTGCAGCTTGTTGGTCTGCTGCCTCCATTGTCTGTGTGATTTTTCAAAATCATCCTTGTTATCCTCACATGCACAAAACTGTTCATAGTTTCGTTGTGCTTGTGCCTGTTGTCTACACATGTCTCTTATAATTTTATACAAGATAAATATAGTACAGAAATGTGTAAAAATATGTACTGGATTCTTTTTTGTCATTGTTTCATATTATAGAAAATGTACCTGATAGTAGAATTTGAGGAGCATAAGGAGACGGCTCCCATTGCCAAAAATTGGATGGAGGATGGCCAAGCCTGGTGGCCTCCATTTACTGACAGGACAAGGCTTCTGAGAAGCGTCACAAAAATGGAGCCTCCACAGCCGGACAAAGGCTGGGTCCGGCACCGGGTCCGAGTCCTCTTCGAAACTGGTAATACATATAAGACAGATTAGTATACCAAAAATAACATATGCCCTAAATGACATGATAGGAAATAAGCTTTTTTTCACCTCAGATTCTTTTGACAATATTGTGGAGAAGTGGAAGAGGTCTTGTGAGACATCTGACTTAAATTCGGACACAGAACCCTCAAAGAGGAAATCAAAGTATGTTTGGCATTATTATAAAACATTTAAAAGGAACACACCAACTTATTGGGACTTTGTCTTATTCCCCGTAACCCCCAGAGTTAGATAAGTCCAGACATACCCTTCTCATCTCCGTGCGTGTTGTAACTCTGTCTGGCGACCCCACCGGTAGCCTAGCTTAGCACAGATCCTGGAGGTAACCGTTCCAATTAGCCTACTGCTCCTGGCTGTCAGACAGAGTTACAACACGCAAAGAGATGAGAAGGGTATGTATGGACTTATCTAACTCTGGGGTTACAATGAATAAGCTAAAGTCCCGATAAGTCGGCGTGTTCCTTTAAACATTGTGTATTATCTTGCTATGAATCTGTTGATAAAACTCATTTCTGTCGTCCGAAGAGATGTCAGACACAGAGCCTCCTACACCTAAACCCAAAATGAAAAAGGCTGCAAGGGCTCAGCCACCAGCACCAACTCCACCACCACCACCACTCCTTTGGGAGAAAACCCAGAGAGGTAACAGTGAAAAAGTTGGATAGTTATTTTTTGCAGGTGTAGCGTATTACATACAGAAAACTTGTACTAGTCAGCTTTTAATGTTTGAGTTACAATAAAGTATACTAAATAAAGCTGTCTTTTTTTTTAGCAATGACTCAGCTTGGAGCAGGCCAGGACAGGCCAAATGAGGCGGACCACAACCCTCCACCAATGCCCTGTGGTACGCTGTCGGAAACAGTATCAAAAGAAAAGCTTTATTTAATAGTAGCAGAAGTATGTGTAGTACGTCTAGCCTCTGCTACCACCAGCAATAACTACACTGTACAAACAAATTATTAGGCAAACAACTCCACGATAAAGTCATCATCATCGTTTGGGATGCACAGACTGATTTGTGTGACCACAGCTCAAATTTTCAACACCCAGCAGTGCAGTTGAACCTTGTGCCCTATGTGAGTACTGACTTACCTTGACATATCATCTTGGCTACATTACAGATGACATACCTGCTGTCATATCCTCTGCCATGGCTCCATGGAACAGTTTGACAGATGAGGCTGCAAATAACCTCCTGCCCATGCCCACTGGTAAGCTCTGTGAAAACAATTTTTAGGGTTATTCAGAAAGGTTTTTAGAATCAGAATCAGAAAGATTTTATTGCCAAGTACGTTTTTTAACACATACAAGGATTTTTTTTGGTGTTGTTGGTGCACGTCACACATTCTTTAGATGGAATATTAAACAATATAAGTATAGGTACAAACAATATAAGTATAAGTATATTTACACAGTATGTATTAAGTTAAAAATAAAGAATAAATAAAGATATAAATAAAAAATAAAGAGCATTACAGCAGAGAGAGAACAGTGGCATGAAGGTGGAGAGTCAGGGTGGTTTCCGGGCCTTGTTAATAAGGCTAGTGGCGGAGGGGAAAAAGCTGTTCATGTGACGTGAGGTTTTGGTCCTGATGGACCTCAGCCTCCTGCCAGAGGGGAGTGGCTCAAAGAGTTTGTGTGGGAGGGGTCGGCCACAATCTTTCCAGCACGCTTCAGAGTCCTGGTGGCGTAAAGGTCCTGGAGCGGCGGCAGATTGCAGCCAATCACCTTCTCTGCAGAGCGAATGACACGCTGCAGTCTGCCCTTGTCCTTGGCAGTGGCAGCAGCGTACCAGATGGTGATGGAGGATGTGAGGATGGACTCAATGATGACTGTGTAGAAGTGCACCATCATTGTCTTTGACAGGTTGAATTTCTTCAGCTGCCGCACGAAGTACATCCTCTGTTGTGCTTTCTTGACGAGGGAGCTGATGTTCAGCTCCCACTTGAGGTCCTGGGAGATGGTAGTTCCCAGGAAGCGGAAAGACTCCACAGTGTTAATTGTGGAGCCACAGAGGGTGATGGGGGCAGGTGGGGCTGGGTTCTTCCTGAAGTCCACAACCATCTCCACTGTCTTTAGAGCGTTGAGCTCTAGGTTGTTTTACTTGCACCAGGTCACCAGGTGGTCAGCCTCCCACCTGTAGGCGGACTCGTCATCATCAGAGATGAGTCTGATGAGGGAGGTGTCATCCGCAAACTTCAGAAGCTTGACGGACTGGTGACTGGAGGTGCAGCTGTTGGTGGACAGGGAGAAGAGCAGAGGAGAAAGAACACAGCCCTGGGGGGATCCAGTACTGATGGTCTGTGAGTCGGAGACGTGTTTCCCCAGCTTCACATGCTGCTTCCTGTCAGACAGGAAGTCAGTGATCCACCTGCAGGTGGAGTCAGGCACGCCTAGCTGGGAGAGTTTCTCCTGGAGCAGAGTGGGGATGATGGTGTTAAAGGCAGAGCTGAAGTCCACAAACAGGATCCTGGCGTAGGTTCCTGCGGAGTCCAGGTGCCGGAGGATGTAGTGGAGGGCCAGGTTGACTGCATCGTCTACAGACCTATTGGCTCTGTAGGCAAACACGACTGGAGATCCTCCACAGCCTCACTGGTCCACTTCCTTGATGTCCTCACTACAGGTTTGCAGAGCTTTAGTTTCTGCCTGTAGGCAGGGATCAGGTGGACCATGACGTGGTCAGATAGTCCCAGTGCAGCACGGGGGACGGCGTGATAAGCATCCCTTACTGTGGTGTAACAGTGATCCAGAATGTTCTCCTCTCTGGTCGGGCATTTAATATGCTGTCTGTATTTAGGTAGTACGTGAGTGAGGTTTCCTTTGTTAAAGTCTCCAAGGACAATAACTAGGGAGTCCGGGTTGGTCCGCTCTACACACAGTATCTGGTCGGCGAGCATACGCTGCGCGTCCTGCACGTTGGCCTGCGGCGGATGTAAACACCGACCAGAATGAATGAGAGGAACTCACGGGGTGAATAAAAAGGCTTACAGTTTATGATGAAATATTCCAGGTCAGGAGAACAATGCTGCTGGATCACTGTCACATCGTTGCACCAGCCGCTGTTGATGTAGAAACAGATTCCTCCACCTTTAGTTTTGCCGGAGAGATCCGTGTCTCTGTCCGCTCTGAAAAGCTGGAAGCCTGCCAGCTGCAGCGCAGAGTCCGGTATTAATCCACAGAGCCACGTCTCCGTGAAGCACAAAACAGCAGATGAAGAAAAGTTTCTCACCAACAGCAGTTGTAATTCCTCCAGTTTGCTGGGCAGTAAGCGCACGTTAGAGAGGAATATTCCCGGTAACGCTGTGTGTAATCCTCACTGGCGGAGACGCACCAGCGCACCGGCCCGTTTCCCTCTCCTCCGACGTTTTGCTGCGCGAGCAAAGGTGAGCCCACCTTTGACCAGAATGTCCAAAATTTCCAGTGAAGGGAGAAGAAAAGTGGGAAATAAGTCCGATGGTGTTGTTCCCCTGAAGTTCACGAGCTCTTCACTGGTGAATGAGATCCGGGTACCATCGCAAGAAACAAAGTTAAAACACAAAACGAAACAGAGCAAACCAACACACCGTGTCACCACTCTGCGGCGCCATCTTGATTCACAGCTTTGGAATAAAATTCATTGATTCATGTTGTCAAACAATGGACTTTTTCACCTTTGCTCTCTCCCATTGAATTAGGTGAAAGCTCAACATGGCAGGGGATGAATTTCCACCCTATTGCTCCAAGTAATTCCAGAATTTCTTTTATGCTCACAATAATAACAATGGCAATATTGAGTTAATGCACATAATTTGCAGCTCTACTTGAAAGCTCACATAACATTGTAGGAAGTTATGGTCTTACAAACTGTAATTAAACTGTCATTAAATGCAAACCCCACCTCCCAAGCTCCTCAGTCTTCAAGCGACTCCAGGTGCATCTCATCTGGCTGCCTTGTGCCGCCCAATGCACTGGTAAGCTGTTAAAACCTACCTATCAGATATTAATAATAACTGTGCATGTTGTGTACATGGATGTATTAAAAATAAGCGTTGATGTAGTAAAGAACTAAGACAATGTAATTAACAAATAGTGTGTTTATAATCAAAGTAACAAAGACACAAGTATCTCACATGTCTGTTCAAATTATTTTCTAGCTGTTGAACAAACAATTGTGGAGTAAATTGGGGGTATTGAGCTGCAATTGCAGCACCTTACCTCCGTGGTGCCGTCCCTGGTGGACAGACGGCCACCACCTTCTCCACCAATGGATGAGGGGGAGGAGAATTTCTTCCCCTTCATCACCATGGACAACTTCACCCACCTGGACGGGCAACTGGCAAATGCTGGGAGGAGGCAGGGAATGGTATAATATTAAGTTAGCTAGCAACGCTCGATTTATGCCCACATTTCTCTATTTTCTAAGATCTAGTCCCACTCAGAATTGTACCTAATTTATATTTTTGTTTATAGATTTCTAAGTTGTCACTGGTTGGGGGGCAAACCATTAGAAAAACGTGTTGGCGTATTTGCACCAAGGTTTTTGCCCCCCAGCTAGCTGGGCAGCTGAACTGGTGTGGCAGAAGAGGGAAAGCTGGCATAAAAGACACATGGGTCTGTGCCTTGGTGACCTGTGTGTGAATAACTTGTAATACACTACTAAATGTTTGAGTTCACTTAGAGGTGCATAAAACAGTTAAATGGTTAGATAGAAATAAAATGGTAAAATATGTTCCTCTCAATATTGAAATGTTACGCTATTATTGCTTGAAATCTCCATCCCTTATACGTTGACTATGTTCTATGGAAATATAAATCAATCCACAACAAAGAAATCAATAGCTATATAGTTTAAAGAGCTAGCTCGGGTAATAACTTTAGCATAAATATATTAGCAATTAACAATGTATAAATATATATATATATACACATCAATACCGTGTCTGTGTCTAATAACATTTCACTGTTACAGATGTGTTAAATATCACAAGAGTTAATGTTAATTCCTCTTTTTAAACTAACAAAATTAAGGAGGCTAACTTTCCTGATACAAATATATATTTGTATTATTAGTTAAAATTAGTAATGTCTCAGTAAGATGCTCAAAATGATGTTTGTTAGGTGTGTGTTACTGAAGCAGAACCGGAGCTGAACTGCAGTTCCTTGAGATCCTCATGTTAAAGAATTCAAGATAAGATATTTGGTTTAAAAACCCATTTTTGGTTTTTACCACGAATCACGAATGCATGTCTGTAATTTGGGGCAAAGCAAACCTCTTAAAATTGGCGACAGAGTGAAAAATTGTAATAGTATCCCTTAGGCTATGTTAAAACAAAATGTTTAAACATGGGGGCCCCGACTTGGCTAATTTAGAAAAACTGCAGTCTCCCCCTCCACTAACACACAACGTGATGTTTTCAGCATCTTACTGAGATATAACGAATTACTTAACTAAAATATACTGTATACCTGACACAAGCTACAGGCAGTCACTTTAATGTTAGCTTAAAATGAGAATTAACGTCACTTCTTGTCACATTAATTTCAATTCATTTTTATCAGTAAAATCTTTCAACCCCTCTATTCTTTTAAATGCTATTCGATGTCGCTTATTTTTGCTATTTATTTTGCATTAACATCTAAAAGCAGCACAAAGTATTTTCTGAGTCTTTATGGTCAGAACAGGTTAGATGATCGTCCCAAAATGGCAACATCTATAGAGCATCATGGCATCAGTAGATTAGCTAGCATTTTGCGTTAGAGGGCTAACTTTAGCATCGTGCCATTAATTGCGTGACATTAATGGCAAACTGAATCAACAAAGTTACTTAAATCATCAATTTTATATTGTACAGGCTATGCAAAGTAATTGGTAATATTAATAACACATTAAACATAACTAAACTTAACTTACCATTTGCTCGTCACGTTGCTCTGTCGGACGGACACCGAAAAGAAGAAAGTTTTGCCTGCTGAGCGCGTGTAAAGGACCCCCTGCAGGCCGGTCGTCTTCACTGCCTGACCAAATTGCCAGACTGTACTATCTTGTAGGCGATGACACCACCTGTCGGTTGACTCTCAGATGGGAGATTTTAAAAGTACTCTTCCAAAAACATATTCCACTAAATTAAACCAGTCTCTTATTAACTTGCTGTGCAGAAATCATTCTATACTATATTTACCCTACCTCTATAGAAAACCGAGAAGACTAGATAAAACAAAATAATAATAATATGATAATAATAATAATTCGAATCCAACAATTTTCTTACAGCAGCAGCATTGAGAAACCCGGTCCTCCAGATGCCCACGGAAGCGGAGGCAGAGAAGGCCGCCAAGGAATTCCTCCTTGGCACCTGTGCGCCACCACCGCCGGGCAAGATAGCTAGCTATGTCCAAGTTCTTTTCTTTAAATTTTTTATTATTTGTTAATGTTTTTATGTTGTTAATTGAATTTAAATAGTATAAAATAAATGTTTGTTCAGCAAAAAGTGAGAAGTTTACTGGTCTTGTTTATACCAGCGATCCTACAGAGTGATTAAGATGTTTTCATGTTAATAATTGTTTGTCATCTTCTAGACTATGCTATGATTTTCTACAGATTAGACTATGGTATCATTGGACTGTAGATATAGTTTATTATGAAGTTGTAATTAGGCCCCTTATTACATACGTAATATGTAATTATTTATTTTATCAACATTTAAACAGTAAAGGTATGTCAGGAAAACATAACTGCCTGACATCTCTGTGATGTATAACCTATGTTAGAACGACGTATATGAGCCCGCATCTCTGTGATGTATAACATACGTTAGAACGATGTATATGAGCACGCATCTCTACGATGTATAACATACGTTAGAATGACGTATATATGTATAGGTCGCGGCGAGAGCGGCTACATGTCGCTGAAATGTAGAGCAGCGACGTCCCGGCGACGTCGTGCCAGTGAGCAAACGAGCAATCTACTACGTATCCCCGCCGCATTTTGATTGCATCGTCAATACATCGCGGGGACGTACGTGTGCTTACTGGGTATGCTCTCATTCTGCTGTATAAGGAAATAGATACGTTAATATACCGATCTTAACCGTACTTTTTGTTTTTACAGACTAACCTCGCCTCATAACGAGGCCGGCCCGTGACCTATTTGCTCAGAGCTATGTCTGCAAGTCCAGATACATGACACAGGCATTGTGTGTAAGTAACTTTTCCTGTTTTCTCATTCCTTGTTTAATTTTACTGTGACTTATGTTTTTTTATTTTTATTCATACCACTCTCATTTAATTGTTTTCCAGCTGCCTGTAATTGCGAGACAGTAAGCAGGAGCTTCATGTAGAAACAACCAGATCTTGCATCGCAGGCGGAAGCTGTGAAGACTTCAGCGAGAAGAAAGAGGGTAAGATAGATCCGTTTTGGTCAAGGTGACTATTTTTAATGTGTTATGTCCATACGCAGTGCATCGCGAAGTACTGATTGTCTTTATTAATTGTTTTTACAGCTGCTGGAAGCGAGACAGAGTGCGCTGAATGGATTGTGCGTCCTTTTCGCAGCCAGCAGAAGTACAGGGCAACGCACCACAGACGTCTGCAAAACAGACCGAATTCAGACAGAATGCCAGTTACCTTTTTTAACAGTTACCATTTGTTGTGTAGCCTGTGTTTGTTGTGTATAAAGCTCTGAATAGCTTTGAATAAATATATAAATAATATCTATAAATATATATATATATATATATATATATATATATATATATATAGATCGATATTATATATGGTATAAATATGATTGGTTGGTAGTGATCTGCCAACCAATCACAAGTGATTTTTCTTGTTTAAAAGTAGTGGCTTCAGCCAATACTGAGTGAGGAAATTCAAGCCAGGCCAGACATTCTCTGGACAGGCGCGGTGTCGCTGCTATTCATATGCTAATTAGGCCAGGCGCTCTGGCCAGGAGAGGTTTCCCTGCTATTCATATGCTAATTAGAGCTATTAGCACCTCTGTGGGAGCTCTCCACATACGTCATGGTTCGTTTCTGACAATATGTGGCCAGTGGTGGAATGTAACGAAGTACAAATACTTCATTACTGTACTTAAGTACATTTTCCCGGTGCCGCTTGCAATATTACGAATCTCACTATGGCCACGCCAAGACCTGCCCTTCAATAGCGTTTATTGGCCAGGCTCGTACCGGTACTACCGCTGCTCCCGATACTCTGCTGCTCCCGATACTCTGCTGCTCCCGATACTCTGTTGCTCCCGATACTCTGCTGGGTCATATGAGAAGCATCCGTTCACAGAGGGTTAACATACAACCCGTTTATCGATCTTAAAAACACTCCACAGCTGTGAAGCCATGTACTTGTTGTCCAAGCCCGTGTGTTCTCGCTAAATAAATGTGTGCAGCATTCACTGTCCCGTGGGAAATAATGCAAAGTCAACCTTCATGCAGATCACCCTGATAGATAACCAGAATTGTATGTCAGAATGTAAACTGGGCCACAGATGGTAAGCACAATTAAATTAACCTAAAACTAACTTAATTAAAATGCCACAGCCCATACTGTTTTTTTTTTTATTCACAATTTAACACACAAAAACTAAACATACAAGACATACTCCAAAACAAACAAAAAAAAAACCCCGAAATAAATAATAATAATAATAATAATCCTACTCTACCACAGTCTGTGGGTTATCCATTATTCAATGTGAATTCATCATTTTAGAGTCTTTATATAATTCAGTACTAAAGACCATGTGGATAAGAAGTCTTGCAGTCTTGAATGCTGTTTACTTGTAATTTGTTCAATGGGCAACAAGTCTATTATCTGCTCCAGCCATTGATCTAATGTGGGTCCTGACTGGGAAATCCATGTGGTAAGTATACATTTTTTGGCAAAATAGGAAAACATTGTAAACACACATTTTCTTGTATAGGGAAACTTATTTTCCACATCATAATTCAACAAATATAACATAGGGCATAACTCAAAAGTACAGTTACACATATCTTGAATTGCTTTATGAATCTTCTCCCAAAAGAAATAAACAGCTTTACAATACCAAAATAAATGCATGAATGTTCCTAATTCAGTTCCACATTTCCTACACATAGGATAATTTATATGATCAAAGTTATTAAGCTTCACTGGAGTTATGTAGTATTTATACAGGAATTTATAATTAGTTTCCTTAACTTTAATGTTTATAGTTAAAGGTGAGGTCAATTCCGTACACAGAGTTAACCATTCTTTTTCACTAAACTTATTTTTAAGCTCTAATTCCCAATTTGTTCTCAAAGAAGAAAAAGAATTCTGGGAACTTTCAGACAAAATTCTATACAAGTGAGATATCTTACACTTAAGTGAAGTAGCAGAGATAATACATTGTTCCAGCTCAGTGGGATAGAGTCTAAGTTGTCCCTTTTTATGTAAAGATACAATGATGTGACGAACCTGCAAGTATTTAAAACAGGAATTTATATTCTGCACAAATAGCAGTAAAGGATTTAATTTATTTCAGAGTCTTCATCAACCATATCTAAAAAAGTTTTCAAACCATGAAGTGACCAATTTCGAAAGTCAGTTTGAGAGAGAGCTAGAAAGTCGGGATTAAATGCAATAGGGGAGTTTTTGCTTATATGACCTTCTGTGTTCAGATACCTATTACAGTCCTGCCAAGCTTTCAATGTGGCTTGTAAAGGGGGGAACCCCTCTACATTCATCAGGGACTGCAGTTTGTCAGTATTGTTGTGATCTCCAATGGAAAGCATGTTAGTGATTCCAGTGCTACCCAAAGAGAACTAGTTCCCAACTTCCAACTTATAATATTTCTAACTTGGCAAGCCCAGTAGTACCATAAAAAATTTGGAAGTCCTAACCCCCCTTTTAAACACGGTTTTGTATACTCATTTTAATGACATTAATTCTCCAATAAGAGACAGTGGGAGAGCAGACCAAGTCTGAAGTTTCTTTTTGCATTCCTCCAGCAAAGGGTTATAGTTTCCCTTGAATAGTTTGTCCAAAACGGGTGTCACTTGTACTCCAAGATATTTAAAACCATATACTGACCAAGAGACGGGACATTCTCTCTTAACATTTTCCTCATTTGGAACGTTAAGAGGGCAAGCAATTGATTTTTGTAAGTTAACCTTATACCCTGAAGTCTTAGAAAATGTTTGAATATCTGCCAAAACATGGCGCAAAGTTGACATAGGTTCAGTAACAAATAATAAAGTATCATCGGCATAAAGAGAAACGTTGTGATGTTGTGTGCCTGCGGTCACTCCCTTTATCATAGGATTAATTCTGATCATCTCAGCAAACGGTTCTAAAGCAATAACAAATAATAATGGGGAGAGAGGGCAGCCTTGCCTGGTACCTCTTCCTAAGTGCACTGGGGAGATTCCACATTATTAGTACAGACAGTTGCATTTGGAGTGTCATTTAATGCTTTAATCCATTCAATGAAATTGTAGCCTAATTTAAATGTATCTAGTACTAAAAAAAGAAAATCCCATTCTAAGCGGTCAAACGCCTTCTCAACATCAAGAAATATTAATAATGAAGGTGTTTTTTCCTGGTTCAGGTAATGTATGATGTTAAACAGTCGTCTAGTATTATCAGATGAGTGACGGCCTTTAATGAATCCAGTTTGATCTAAAATGTATTCATTTTGGGAGAATTAATTCTAATCTCTTCGATTACAGTTTTGTAATAATTTTATAGTCACGATTAGAGATTTATTTGCTGGTAATGATTTAATTATAGAAAGTTGATCAGTTGATCTGAGACTGTGACCTAAGGTAGATCCAGACGGTCTAAAAAGGTTGTTGCCTCAGGGATTGAAATATTTTCTGATTTATATAAACCACTATAAAAATCAAAAAAATGTTTATTACTTCTACTTACCCACTAATAATGCCCGAAATGATACCAAACTTCTACAGTAGTACAAATAGGTTATGTACTCATAAAACGATGGATTGGAAAGTTTGTAACTACACCATGAGTTTATTTAAATATCATTTACCTGCTGGCTTCTGCTCTCTGCTGCTACTGCTACCGGGCAGTAAGAGTGCTTAGGGACGGCTACAAATTACAACACCGAAAAGAGATACAACAAAAATATTTATTAATTTAACTTATTTTTTTAAAGTAAGTGCTGTAGTACAACTAGCAGGAGACAAGTTATAATTGAGGTAAGTTTGGATACACTACCTTATTTAATCAATAAATTAATAAATATTTTTGATGAGGGACGGGTCTATTTGATTGGCCCCCCCAGGTGCCCCCCCAATCCACTGTGCTAGAGTGCTGTCAATCTGACAGATTTGATTTTCCATTGGATCAGAGTGTTGTCACTTTGCTGCCTGTTCTACCAATCACAGCCTTTCCATTTAGTAAATGGCTATATACTTTAAACACACATTGTATGGCAACTGTGTACTTTGTTGAAATTTTTAGGCCAGTTTAGAAATAGAAACATATTGATCTCACTGTAGCACTTGTTGCTGTCAGAAATACATTGTGTTGCACTTTATTTCTGTTTCCTATTGTCTGAAAACTTGGTACAGCAAGGTTTTCTTTGTTGAAGTTTATTGTAAGTATATTGCACTTTACTTTTATGCGGTTCTGTGAAAGAAAATCTTCCCAGCCCTTGTCACATCATGACAACCGACTCTTTTACGTATGTCGGTTCAACCGGACGGTCGTAGGTTGGCCTACCGAGTTAATAGATTCGGTCACCGGTTCACGCGCCCTTGGGGTGATCACGCGTTGACTTCCAACACCAGGAACCAAGACACCGCTTGGTTACATTAGACTCGAGCGGTTGCGGTTACATTCGGTCTCGACATACTATTTACACACTCACACTGACCAACACTAGACTCACAAACTGACCTCGGTTACACTCATACTGACCAACACTAGACTCACACACTGACCCCGGTTACACTCACACTGACCGACACTAGACTCACACACTGACCCCGGTTACACTCACACTGACCGACACTAGACTCACACACTGACCCCGGTTACACTCACACTGACCGACACTAGACTCACACACTGGCCACGGTTACACTCATACAGACCGACACTAGACTCACACACTGGCCACTAGACTCACACACTGGCCACGGTTACACTCATACTGACCAACACTAGACTCACACACTGGCCACAGTTACACTCATACTGACCAACACTAGACTCACACAATGGCCACAGTTATACTCATACTGACCGACACTAGACTCACACACTGGCCACAGTTACACTCATACTGACCAACACTAGACTCACACACTGGCCACGGTTATACTCATACTGACCAACACTAGACTCACAATGGCCACAGTTATACTCATACTGACCGACACTAGACTCACACACTGGCCACAGTTACACTCATACTGACCAACACTAGACTCACACACTGGCCACGGTTACACTCATACTGACCAACACTAGACTCACACACTGGCCACAGTTACACTCATACTGACCGACACTAGACTCACACACTGGCCACGGTTACACTCATACTGACCGACACTAGACTCACACACTGGCCACGGTTACATTCGGTAGCCTGGTGCGCGCCCACCTTGTGACAGTCTAACTACCATGTAGCAACATTCACTTCTAACATTTAACTTAACATAACTACCAAGATAACATTACGTATTTGTATGTGATAGAATACTTTCCCCTTGGTAATGTAGCCTATGAATTTCCATGAACACAATTCTAAAATGCACGAGACATAAAGGCTTCTGGGATCGGTTGATAACTCAAACTTGCCGAGAACCTAGACACCCGTTTGAATATAGACTCATGCAGTACCCTCGGTTACGGTCCTTACGGTCTCGTTCAGTAGCCTGGCGCGCGGTCTCCTCGTGACAGCCTACCTACCATGTAGCAACATTCACTTCTCTAACATTTAACTTAACATAACTACCAAGATAACATGACGTGTATTTGTATGTGATGTACTTCCCCATCGATAATGTGTGAATTACCATGAACACAAGCATCTAAGATGCACCAGAAACAAGCCTTGGTTAATAACTAAACTTGCCGAGAACCAAGACACCGCTTGATTACATTAGACTCGAGCAGCCAGTTGCACAGTTACATTCGGTCTCGTTCAGTAGCCTGGTGCGCGGTCTAGGTAACCCATTTCCTGATTGATTCTACCACCACTCCAGTGGAGGCGCTAATGAGCTAGATTACTACACACACACACACAGTAGCAGAAGAATACCAGCTACACACAACGGTACGAATGAGATAAATAAACAGGAGTGAGTTGGTTCATTGACGTATGGCACTTGATTCTCCCGGTTCAGTGACACAAGTCGGTCAGTTCGTCAACACTAGTAGGAAAAAGAAGCAGGTGGGCGTGTGCGTGTGACGAGCACGACCGCAACAGTTTCACAGGATTGCGCTGGCTTGTCCCGTCGCCTGTCTGTCCGATTGCCTACGCCCCCCTACCTGCCTGCTCGCCTATCATTGAAAACAAATGACTAGGCATGTAAATCGCTCCACATCTGAACAGTGTTGGGTAGTTACTCAAAAAAGTAATAGATTACACAATACTATTTACTTTTTAAAAAGTAATGCCTTACTTTACTACATTACTCACTGCTGAAAGTAACTAGTTACACTACTAGTTACATTACTTTTGGATTACACCATAACATGACCTGAGATGCACCATAACTTACTTGCCAAATAACAATATAAAGTTAAACTCATGTCTGCCCAGATCAACACAAACCCTTAATATAATGAGGACATACACAAGATCTCTCTTTTATTATATTTAATACCACAGAGCTGACAACAAAGTTGTGAACATCAGCACAAAATTTGTCAAGAAGTACTGGCGGCCGTCCACTCTTCATTATCTGTATTTTGCCCAGTATATTTCGGAAAGATGGCGCTTCCACTGTCGAAACAGACAACATTTCCTCCACTATGTCTGCTGCCACAAGCTTATTTATCTCTGCTTTGTTTACCTGCTGTTGCAAATCAAGTCTTGGCTGCTTGGCAGGTGTCGGCAACACGCTCTATTTTGTGAGCTCTTTTTTTGCTCCTGTCCCGACTGGAAACCTACTGCAACATCACTGGCACCACAATCTTCTAGCTACGTTCCTATCTCACCAACAGACAACAGTTCATACACATCAACAACTGCACCTCCTCCATTGCTCCTCTGTCACAAGGCGTCCACTTGGAAATATCATACGCAAACATGGTCTTCACTTCCACTGCTACGCAGATGATGTGATGATTTCTACCAAATCCATCACCACAGCTACATCCTCCACCCTGACCAACTGCCTCACTGATATTCAAACCTGGATGAAAGTCAACTTCCTCCAACTCAACTACAATAAATCCGACTTGATTGTCTTCGGCCTGAAATCCCTCATTAAGAACACCCTTAACTTCGGTCTCACTGTCAACAACTCCACCCTGTCTCCATCCCACACATCTATAACCTGGGAGTCATCTTCGATAGCAACCTCACTTTTAAAAAACCACATCACCTCAAAAACATTGCCCGTCTCCGCCCATCACTCACCTTCTCTGCTGCCGAAACTTTGATTCACGCCTTCATCACTTCCAGAATTGACTACTGCAACAGCATCCTCTATGGTTCACCTGCTAAAGCCTTAAATAAACTCCAATACATCCAAAACTCTGCTGGCCGTCTCCTCACCCATACCCGTTTCTGTGATCACATCACTCCTGTCCTTCAGAACCTCCACTGAACGCATCCAGTTTGAAGTCCTCCTCCTCACCCTCAAAGCCCTCCATAACCAGGCTCCTTCCTACCTCACAGACCTGCTCCACTGCCACAACCCCCGCACCCTCATGTATTAATTATTATTATTATTATTATTATATCCACTCATAGCAACCGGCATAGCAACCTCAAGACATAGACTCAAGGCTGGACAAATAAGGGAGACCACACTGAAACGTCATGAAATGAAATCTCTGTCAGTCTGATGCAGCATTGTAACTGACATTTGTTGCAAAGTCTTAAATAAAGAAAATAAGTGTGTGGAACTGCACTGCACTTTCAAAACATGAGATGGATGACGCACAATTGATCACACAATCTGACATGCCTTAAAAATAATATTGTCTTGTCTGTAACAGATTGCATCCAAGAATCTTTGATACCCATCTCACACAGTGTGACATGCAATAAACTTGCAAGCTTGCTCATATCCCACAGTGTATAGTGGCCTTTAGGCTGAAAGCCACCTATCAGCATGACTATTAAAGAGGTCTGACTGACAACCAGTGTCAATGTTGATTTGATACTTTTGTATCCAGATAAGGGTAAATAAAAAAACTTACTTTTGAGTAATTTTGCAAGATAATTTCATTTTTTTGTACCTGCTCCAGTGGCAATTCACCCTGCTAACCCTGTGCCCCCACCGGAGAGAATTCCATCTCTGAGGAATAAATCAAGTATATTAAAATGAAGAGGGAAATCCCCACACTGGATCAGACCCACCTCCAGCAGAAATTTCACAAACACTAATGAGTACATAGACTTAACATTTTGGAAAGGAATCCATACCAACAACAGCCTGCAGAGACAAAAAAAAACAGTTTGTAAAGTTGTATTAACATAACATTACTCAGCCATGTTGAAGTCTAAACGTTGCCAGCGTTTGTTTTCCACAAAAGGGTGAGACAAAGACTAAAACAAACAGCATCTGATAGCCAAGGCAAACTGTACGACCCACTTAGAGCCGGGCTCCAAAATGCTGAGGTCTTCTCCTTTATGTTCTGTGCTCTCTGCACTTCAAAGTTGCTCCCTCATTACTCCCATTTGAACCCGGCCAAAAAGACACTCGCCTGGCTCTCCACTCCAGCTCGGTTTGTTTTCTGCCGCCTGCTCACGCCGCTCCATGTCCAGATGGAAGCGAACACGGAGCGAGCGTTTGCACCCTCTGCGGGGGTTCAGACATCTGTGCCATGCTTTGTCTTTACTTTGAGCACGCGTCCTGGCTTAAGAAAGCTTTGATACTTAAAAACAGCAGGCAGAAAGCCACGAGTACCAACAGTTGTATGTAGAGCAAGAACAATGATGGATTCGTAAAATCAACCAATTAGCATGGAAATGGAACCAGGACAATTGTTACCCCCATGGCACTGCTTGGCAAATTGAAAAACGAGCCAACTGGAGACGCTAGCAGCATCCAGGTGGGGTGAACAACCACAGAAAACTCAAAACAAATTAAGTGCTATTTAAAGAGCGGCAAAGTGGCTGAGGTTTTTCCGTGCTGATGTTTTGTTGTGGAGACAAGAGAGGAGACTGAACAGGAGGGAGAGAGTGAGAGATGTAAAATGGAACAACTCCCAAGGGCATGAGCATTCATACTTGCAGGAAAAAAACGTAAAAGGGATTGTTGAAGATATATATATATATATATATATATATATATATATAACCATTTATTCTTCAGCGTGTGACTGTCCCTCAAAACTGAATGGAATGAGCCCAGTGAGGAAAACAGTCCAGGGGAGGAGTGAGTGTGTGTGTGTGTGTGTGTGTGTGTGTGTGTGTGTGTGTGTGTGTGTGTGTCATGGAGAGGTTACAAACTAAATAGGATGTATTCAGTCCTGGTTAGTTTATTTGGCTCACTAAAATGGCCTCCAGGTACACATCGAAATGAGGAACAGTAAGAGGCAGAGTTTAACTTCACCCTGAACTTATCTGGTGTGTGTTCTACTCTAGGGCCCGTCTGTTGCAATAAATTACATGTTTCTTATTGCATGCAATTTCCTGAATTAATTAAACTGAATCTAACTGAAACAATAAGGTACACACTTGAATATGGCACTAATGCCTGCTGTGTTACACTCAATGTGGTATGTTAAAAAATGATGAACTAAAAGTAAAATTGAAAGGTGCAAAAGAGGTTCCCTCTAATTGAGGCACATGGTCTGCTCTGACTCAAACATTGTGTGATGTCTTTGTAGATCCTTGGCCTGATTCAGATGATGATGAGTCGCCTGCCATTGATTCATCTTGGTGTCACAACCGGTTAGTGTACCCAAGGGGCAAATAAGGTGAGTTAAAAGTTAAAAACAGGTACAACAAGGCCACACGTCAAAAATACAACATGATGTCAAATGATTGCAGGTGACAAATGTAAGGGGTAAAAAAAAGATTTATAAGCACTGTTCAGACATTAATAATTGAATTTAAAATCAGCCTGTTGATGTACATTTAAAGGAGACATCTATTAAACTCGTTTTTCAGGTTTATTCTATTTGCGTTTCTACCAGAACATGTTTTAACGTGCTTTAATTTATGTTAAAATCACCTTTTCTCATACTGCCCAAGGCATTCACCCTCGTCTAATGCCTACCATAAACTAGAAGACTTTGAACAGACAAGACAGTCATCTCACATCTAACATTAAAGACTGGGTCACATCTTACAGGGTCACAAATTGCAAGACTACAACTACACTAGATTAGTTTTGAAAAAGTTAAGCTAGCTAGCTACTGCTAGCGTTAGCTGGAAACTTAAAGGAAAGTTTGCTGATGTTCTGTTCTTCCCTACATGCAGATGAATAGCAGCAGTACATGGAGGTCTGCGTTTATCCACTGGTAAAACTCCTGTTGGATGACGCACTTCAGAAGGGTTGAAAATCGTCAACTTTCCCTCTTTAGCGTTTAGCTTAGCGTGGCGCCATAGCAACCATAAACACCACTGGCTCTAGCCGTTTGCTGCTTCCTGTTTGGTGCTGGAGGGAGCACACCCATTGGTTGTTGACAATGTTCACGTGATTTAACGTCACTACTAGGACTTAAAACTTACGATAATATCAAACACATTTGATTTTGTCAGAACGTCCAGACAGGAAACAGACAGACTGGGACTTTTCCAAACGATGGAGACGACGGGAGCAACGACGGGACAACTCTAGCAAGACTCTCAGGATTTCATTCTGATATTGGAAAGGTCAGCATAAGATGCTCTGTTGTAACACCTGTCTGTAAGCCCCCCTCCCGACAAAGCCCACTCTGCTCTGATTGGTCAGCATTTCTGGGTCTCTTCCACTACTCCGCTCTCACTTTCTCTGTACTACTGTCTGGAGCAGATGACCATATATAAAAAAAAATACCGGCCCGGTATGATGTCATATCGAGCGAGAGAGTAGAAAGAATGGTTGAAACCAGAAGAGTGTGAAATTGGAGGTTTTGCTGATAGGGATTTATTTAACTATGTCTTCCTCATTATTTGAAGCTTTGGCCACGTTTAACATGAACATCCGACATTGTAACATTATAGTTACGACGGAAACACAGAAAAACATAATATTTACCATTTTCTTATACATATTTAACCTCTCCTCGTTGTAGTCCTTATGTTAATGTGACAGCATTTAATTCAGAGTTGTACTGTGTTGGAAGTGTTACGGAAATGTTACAGGTCTGCACTCGTAAGATTGCCTTTGTGACTTTTAAGTAAAAGTATTCTGGATCACCGAAGTACATTGCCAGGATAAGCCTGACAAGAAGCTTGGAGTAACGTAACTATAGAGAACATAGCAGATATACAACACACGGAAGAGCCTTTTGAGTTTGATGAAGAACTAGCCTCACAAGAGTTGGAAAGAACGAGACAGACAGAGAGGCAACAGGCAGATGAACTTGCTGCTCCAAGCGCAAGCTAAAGCTAGCCTTCAGTAACTGGAGGACATAGCAACACCATTGCCGCTCCGTTGATTGTTATTGGGATGATTATCACAGAAGCTTGTCTGAATACACTCACCGGAGGGCAGCTAGCAGCTAATGGCTATCAGCTAGCAGGGCAAGCTAGCTACGAGGGTAGGGTAGGATCGAGACAGGGTAGGTGAATTTAAACAATGTCTGAGTTGAAAACGCATCTTGTTGACATGTAAGGGCCCTGTTCATGTGGCACAGACATATTAATTGTATTTTGTGTCTGTTAAGAGGCACAAAGGCACTCTAAAACTTGCCCCGACGACTGCCATTTTAGCTCAGGGGACGCTTGTAGTACGTAGCTGCAGCTTCTCCATGTTACCTGCACTGATTCAGGTCGGGTTTTTTTCTATCGAAAGTACTCGCGTAGCTATAGCGATCAAGATTAACGTAAAAATTGGCCGGAATTCTCCTTTAAGAGTGTGAATTAAAATGACGTCCAAGCTAACAAGATAAAATATGTAGTATTTAAGAGTTTAAAAGGAATGAAAATCTAAATAATGACACATTAACTGGTAATACTGAACAGTGACAGATAAGAAAAAAACACAAGTGGCCGGGTTGTTCAGTGGGTAGAGCAGGTGCACATATACTGTGAGGTCTATACCTTGACGCAGAGGTCCAGGGTTTGAATCCGACCTGTGACGATTTCCTGCATGTCTTCCCCACCTTTCTCACGGCCAATGCTTTTGAGAGGCATTTAAACTCCAGCAATTACGCATGAACTTCGTTTTCAAGTAATGCCATCATCATCAGGTAAATTATTTAAAATCTAATAGAACACTGTTTCAACTGATGTTATTCTGGCAGCTGCTGTCATTGTTTTGTAAATGGTAAAGTTTATTTGGGATAACGGTCATCACGCAGAATAAAAAGGTCAATCTGTAAATGTACCAACATTATGCACATTTACTCTAATTCTGCATAATTCTGTTCAGACAGCCGGGTAGGCAGTGAAACAGTGAGACTATCCATTCAATTTATCAAAACACACACCCCCCAGTATGGTATATGTCTCCTTTGCAACACCATGGACAACGAGAGACTCATCTTGGAGGTAGAGAAACATAATATGACCTCACAGATCTTTTTTATCAGGACAACACCAGAAAAGAGAAGGCATGGAGTTTAACTGCAGGAGTGCTTGGAGTGGAAGGTAGATACTAGTTTAATAAACATGCGACTGTTCTGTAAAGTACCTGTAGAGACAATAAAAATCTGAGAGTCGGGCAGCAAGACACTCCGCTTCTGAGACACTACCCTCACCCTAACCCTTCTGAGACAATTTATTACAGGGAAAAATCCCACGAATTTGAAGTTACATTTGAGAAGCGCACACAAGCTAGGAGGCTAACCTAGCTTACCTTAACAAGGTAAAGGAGAACGCAAAGCCCCCTTTCCCTGAAACAGAAGCTAACCCAGGTAACGTTACGGGCATGGATGTATGGGTACAGGGCATGGATGTATGGGTACAGGGCGTGGATGTATGGGTACAGGGCGTGGATGTATGGGTACAGGGCGTGGATGTATGGGTACAGGGCGTGGATGTATGGGTACAGGGCATGGATGTATGGGTACAGGGCATGGATGTATGGGTACAGGGCATGGATGTATGGGTACAGGGCATGGATGTATGGGTACAGGGCATGGATGTATGGGTACAGGGCATGGATGTATGGGTACAGGGCATGGATGTATGGGTACAGGGCATGGATGTATGGATACAGGGCATGGATGTATGGGTACAGGGCATGGATGTATGGATACAGGGCATGGATGTATGGGTACAGGGCCAGGCAGCATGACAGAGAACACTACAGGAGGGCTTTCATCGTCGACCCGATAGCTGCTGGTTAGTAAATACGCAGGAGCACCAAAAGGTTGAAGAGTGGGTTAATATGTGGATTATTCTGGGATGTCTACACAACTGTGTGACTCGATTGACTTCAAAAAGTTTGCCACTTTACTCAAACCAAAGTTGAAAACACCTGTTCATGTCTTCTTTTGTCTGTTGGTTATTTAGGTTTTTTTTTCTGGAACACGTCACTTACACATTTTGCACATACTGCGTCTTGTGTAGACTGTTTACATATTTATGACCATATGTAGGCTACATTTTATGTACTGGTGTTATTGTTGAATACATTGTGAATACATATTTCTAAAATTGTATGATTTTGTTGAGTTATTATTACACAAAACTGATCTTTTTGAATCCCGACAAATAACCCATATTACAAAAAGACTAAAACTAAGCATTTTCAAAAAATAAAAACTAAACTATCAAACCAGCTTTAAAAACTAATTAAAACTAAACTGAATTTGAAAACAAAAAGTCAAAACGAAATAAAAATAAAAACTAATGAAAAATGAAAAACTATAATAACCTTGGTCAGAGGGCCAAGGTTTATAAGTCATGGTTCACTTCTGCAAAACTCTATATGTCAGCAAATGAGGCAACACACAAATGTGTCTTTGTCAGAACTTGCTGCTTCTGTCATGGAACTTGCAGAACCAAATCCATTTGGTTGGGGACAGTTCCCATTCTCAACAGTAGGCTCTCACCACAGTGCGGGTTTGTAATCTGTGGGACCGGCGAGGACAATCTCTTCTCGTCACTCTCTTGATCTACAGATCGGGAGCAGGCAGGCAATTCCTTTGTGCTGACAGACAACGGCAGTCCCTCTGAAGAGGAAGAATCACACTTTGTAATGAGCCATCTTCCCCCAATAGGCTCAGGAGGGGGGGCAGAAGAGGTAGCAGTGCCAGAGCTGACACAGGGGTATGATAGGAATTAAAATACCCTGCGTACGAGAGGAACATCACAAGTATGATAATGCTTCTTTGCTTCAGTGTATATTACCTGTCACTGCTACAGACTTTTAACTTCACATTCAGTCAGCTAGTGCACTGTGACACAGCCAGCATAAAGTTCATTTTACACTGCTGGCAAACCTCTACAGAGGTATTTAACTTGATGTTCAGTCTGATGCCAGAACCTACTGTGTGATTGCATGTATACTGTACTTATTTTACCCAGTTTACACTGACTGTAAAGCAGCCTCTAAATATTAGATGTGGAAATGATGGTTGAGTTAATTCAGTGGTAAACAAGGAGAAGAAAGCAGTGAATTAGACATCCAAGACGCCCCTGAGGCAAGTGGATTATTAAAAAAAAAAATATGAATCCACACAGGAGCGCTTAAAAATTCACAAATTAATTATTGGCAAACGCTATGAGGTCCTCTGAAGTGGCACAGCAATTAGTTCTTCTGCATGATTTTTTTATGCATTTGTTTTCTCATTTGTTGAGAATGATGGACTTTAATTTTGTTTTTTAGAACATTACTTGAAGAATGAGTCTTAATAATCAAAGTGGACACTATGGCAGACTGTAAAACTTCACAAAATGTGATTAGAGGTTAGACGTGGTCCTGAGGAAGTGGCAATTAAAATGGTGTAACAAGGATATATATATATATAGTATGAAATAGTATGAGTAAAGGAATGAAAATCAAAATATGACACATTAACTGGTAATATTGTATATAATAACATTATTAAACTAAATTCACATAAATATATTCCAAATTTGTTTGTGTTTCTTTCTAAACAATTAGGATTGAGTGGTTAATCAAAGGAAAAAACAAGTAAAAATGTCAGTCCTTTTGCACTTTTTGGATGATAAAAACTTCTCGATGAAACACGTGAAGGAGAGCACACCTCACGCTATCTACAATTTTAACTCAGGACTTATTAATTATGACATGATCTGAGTTCCACGTGTTAATCTTTTCACTCCAATGATGCAGCAATTAGTGTCATTATGTGCACAATGAGTGCTTGGCTAAGTTCTGTGAATAATGAAAGGTTTCACTTTAACCTTATCGCACACGCAACGTTACTATTTCTGGCTCTATAAAAACAGACAATGTGAGCTTGGCTTTTTTTTTTTTTTTTTTTACCCTTCCTGCTTCTTACAGTACAGACGCTTTGCTGCTTGCTCTTGCCTCTGCTTGCATATTTCTGCTGATAATCTTACTTTTCCTCTGAGAGAAACTATGAGCAGCAGCTCTTGGATACTTATAAATCACTGGACTATACATTTTTTGTATTCTCCGTTGATGACTACTACAAACTCCTTCAGAAGATTGCAAAATTTACCAGTTAGAAGTAAACGTGGAAGTGAACGGATCATGTGGAAATGACACCACTTTACCACTGACCCAAAACAATGGACAAAAGCATGCCAACACACGGCTAACTAGCACCAGCAAGACTACGGACAAACAGGAGGGCTGTGGAACGGGTAATAAATCAACAAGTGGTAGTCCTCCCTGGAACTCTTTTGGTGCAAAGCCTAAGAGTAAATCATTTTCCTGGGAAATGGGAGGACGACTAACGGGCAGGGCACCGCGCCCTGAGATTTGTGATACGACCGGCTGGCCTGCATTATCATCCAGGCAGAGCGCCTCTTCAACCCCTGTACTCAGTAGGACACAGCCGTGGACAGCTGCAAAAGGGAGAATTAGCAACAAAATGCCTCCCCAACAACTGAGTGTGCAGGTGGAGAACAGATTTGCTCCTCTGCTGCAGGACCCTGGACATGACCTGGATTGCGTCTCATCGTCACACAGCAGGCTAAGGACTGAGAGCAATTCAAAAAGTAAAAAGCTACAGGGAAAGCTAACGACTGGGCACCAAACTCTGATTGTGGGTGACTCTGCTGTAAAGGACATAAAAAGCAGTAAAAACACCAAAATACTCTGTTTTCCCAAAGACATGGTGTCTGACTTGGCCCAAAGAATCCTGGATATCGTGGCAGCACACCCAACTGTGAGGAACATTATACTGCATATAGGGTCACATGATGTTGTAAAGCAAGAGTCTGAAGTGCTGTATCGTGACTTTATGAATCTGCTGAACTCAGTCAGCTCCCTAAATGCGGAGGTGTTTATCAGTGGCCCTATACCGCCAGTCAGAAGAGGAGCTGAGAGATTCAGCAGACTGTTGGCACTGAACAGATGGCTTTCAACTGCATGTACCGTCCACTCTCTGCAGTTCATTGACAATTTTAACATTTTCTGGGACCGCAGACATCTTTCTAAAGCAGATAGACTTTTACTTAACAAGCCAGGAGTAAAGCTGTTCACCTCTAGCCTACTTTACTTTCTGCACCACACATCTACTCCCCCGGCCAAGGACAAGAGACAAGACGAATCTAAACAAGAGGAAGACATAACAAAGCATGGCAGTGATTCACCACAGCCTCCACCTGAGCAAAGATTTGACCATGGAGGACCACAGAACGGAGACGAGAAATCTCAACCCCCCTTTTCACCCGTCCAACACTCCTCAAACCCCCTTACCAACCCCGACGCCTTTGAGGATCCATCTCCTCTCCCCATCCACCTTCTCCCCTGTTTCCCCCTGCAATATGTTGGGGTTCACTGACCGAATGGAGCAGCTGGTAGATGCTGGAATCAAGTTTGCCCCACTACCTTCTCCCATCATTCGCCCCCAGCATCAAACTGACGCTGTGTTGACTGAACCGCTGAAGGTAAAACGCCAGGCACCTCTGCCCCCTCAAGGACGGCAGCTAACTCCTTCTCACCAGACTGATAAGTATGCTTGTGTACAAAATGAAACAAGCTTTAACTGTGCTGTGCCCTGTGTATTCAATTCTTTGTCAATCTATGTTGTGATAGGTAATAGAAAAAGAATGGTGAATAAGCACTTAACTGCCAACTTAGCAAATTTAGCATCCATCCCTCGTCAGCCACAGCCTGTCCCAAAAAACGAGACAGATAATTATTTTAACACACTAACACCAGCCTTACTAAACGTCAGGTCTCTGGCGGGTAAATCATTTTTAATCAATGATTTTATTATTAAGCACAATCTTGACCTTATGTTTTTAACTGAAACCTGGTTAGACCATAATAACAGTGATGCTGTTCTTATAGAGTCAGCTCCCCCTAACTTCAGTTTTATGAGTGAGAATAGAGCGAATAAGAAAGGAGGTGGAGTCGCCATTTTGTTTAATGACTCGTTCCAATGTACTCAAATATCTTATGGAAACTTTGCTTCTTTTGAATATGTGGCTCTTCAGCTAAGGTCCCCCTCTCGACCTATATTTCTAATTATCTACAGGCCACCTAAATACTGTGCATCCTTCTTTGACGACTTTAGTGAACTGCTGTCTATAATCTGTATTAACTTTGACTGTGTAGTTATTGCTGGTGATTTCAACATTCATGTTGACAACCCCCAGGATAGAGGGACCAAAGAACTGTGTTGTATTTTTGAGAACTATGGACTGACTCAGCATGTGACGGAGCCCACACACAACAAGGGGCACACTCTGGACTTGATTATCTCCAAGGGTTTGAACATTTCCAAGGTTGTGGTGACTGATGCTGCTCTCTCTGATCATTCCTGTGTTTTCTTTAATGGCACTATCTCTGTGCACAAAAGTGTCCAAACAAAGGTAATAAGAAAACGGTATATCACTGACAACACCAGTGAAACATTCATTCAGCTTTTCTCCTCCACACCCATTACTAAATGTTATTGATGCCATTGCTCCCATTAAGGTAAAAACTGTCTCTGGTAAGAAAAGATCTCCATGGAGAAACGCCATACTGGTAAGAACAGAAAAAAAGAGAGTGTCGAAAAGCAGAACGCAGGTGGCGAAAAATTAATCTCTAGGTCCACTACAACACCTATAAAGAGAGACTTCGCATTTATAATTTGGAACTGAGGAATGCAAGGCGGTCCTTCTTCTCGGACATTATTGCCAAAAACAATAATAACTCACATGCTTTGTTTGCTACTGTCGATAGGTTAACAAACCCTCCAGTACCAGTAGCATCTGAACTTTTATCCACCAAGGCCTACAATGATTTTGCCACCTTCTTCAAAGACAAAATTCAGAAAATTAGACAATCAGTGCTTCCATATCGAGTACAGGGTATGTGTTGTCACAGTGTCCAGGCAAAACAAATTCCAATATGACCCAATTTCATATGATTAACCATAAAATAATATATATATAATATATAATATATGTTGTATATAATATACAACATCTGAAAACCTCCTCCTGCTGCCTTGATATTCTACCAACGGGCCTTTTCAAAAATGTTTCGAATTGTTTGGCTACAGATCTTCTACAGATTGTAAACACATCTCTTCTCTCAGGTATCTTCCCACAGGCCCTTAAGCCACTCTTAAAAAGAACAATCTAGACACGTCACTAATGAGCAACTATAGGCCGATATCAAACCTTCCATTTTTAAGTAAAATCATTGAAAAAACGGTTTCTCAACAACTCACCCTTTTCTTGTCACTAAACAACAGTTTGTTGCCTTCCAGTCAGGTTTTCGACCACACCACAGCACTGAGACAGCTCTTGTTAAAGTCTTTAATGACATCCACTTCAACACAGATAGTAGCAAAATTTCAGTCTTGGTATTACTTGATCTCAGTGCTGCGTTTGATACGGTCGACCATGACATATTACTAGACCGATTGGAAAACTGGGTTGGCATTTCTGGCTCAGTACTAAAGTGGTTTGAGTCTTATTTAAAGAATAGGGACTACTTTGTGTCTATAGGGAATTATACATCTGAGCATACAAATATGACGTGCGGAGTTCCCCAAGGCTCCGTTCTGGGGCCTCTCCTGTTTAACATCTACATGTTTCCACTGGCTCAAATTATGGAAAACAATAAAATAAGTTACCATAGTTATGTGGATGACACACAAATTTATATAACCTTATCGCCAGGGGACTACAACTGACTAAGTGCATTGAACAAATTAACGACGGATGTGCCAGAACTTTCTTAAATTAAGAAAGAACTGAGGTGGTTGTTTTTGGAGCAAAAGAGGAACGATTAAAAGTCAGCATTCAGCTTCAAACAATAATGTTGAAAACAACAGACAAAGCCAGAAATCTTGGTGTAGTCATGGACTCAGACCTGAATTTTAACAGCCACATTAAGACAATTACAAAGTCAGCCTATTACCACCTTAAAAATATATCAAGGGTTAAAGGACTTATGTCTCAGCAGGATTTGGAAAAACTTGTCCATGCTTTTATCTTCAGTAGACTTGACTACTGTAACGGTGTCTTTACAGGTCTCCCTAAAAAATCAATCAGACAGCTGCAGCTGATTCAGAACGCTGCTGCTCGAGTCCTCACTAAGACCAAGAAAGTGGATCACATCACTCCAGTTCTGAAGTCTCTACACTGGCTTCCTGTGCCTCAAAGAATTGATTTCAAAATACTTTTGCTGGTTTATAAATCACTAAACAGTTTAGGGCCAAAATACATTTCTGATCTGCTACTACACTATGACCCACCCAGACCTCTCAGGTCGTCTGGGACAGGTCTGCTTGTTGTCCCCAGAGTCAGAACTAAACAGGGGGAAGCAGCGTTTAGTTTTTATGCTCCACATTTCTGGAACAAACTCCCAGAAAACTGCAGGTCTGCTGCAACTCTCAGTTCTTTTAAATCAAGGCTGAAGACCTATCTTTGTGATGTTGCCTTTCTTTAAATAACTGTTCATTTCTTATACTGAAGCTGCATTGTTGACACTGTATAACAATCTATATAAGCATATAAAGAGAAATTCACATTTTATCTGCTTTTATATATTTAACTGTTTTAACTGCTCTTCAATGTCTAATTTCTTATACTGCACTGTAACTTTTATTCTCGTATTTTATCTGTTTTTAATTTTTTAATCAGTTTTCATGTAAAGCACTTTGAATTGCCCTGTTGCTGAAATGTGCTCTACAAATAAAGCTGCCTTGCCTTGCCTATAGAAAAATATAATTAAAACTATGCTGTGTATTGTACATAACATAATGATGATCTAGATAAACGTAAAAAAAAGTGCTTTTTAAATTTAGAAACATTGTGAGTCCCCCCACACTTCCCTCACAGTGGTTTTCATGCACTGCTTGGTTTTATCCTTTACGTTAATGTTACCAGTGTTGCAAACTTAGCGCCTTTTTGCTAGATTTAGTGGCGAGCATGCAAGGTCTTTCTCATCTGTTACATTCCAGCCATTACCAAATGAGTTGCTACAAAGCTAATTAAGACTATCAACTCCACACAACTCTCTCTGGATTTCTCAGTAGGACTATGTTCAGAAGACAAGATGTTGACCATCCTTTGTTCAGGGACACATTTTTCCATTTCTGTTAGTCAAATGTCTGTGAAACGTTGTTCAGTTTAGTTCTTAGTAGTTTCATTTTTTTATGTTCATACAAAGTTTTATGCATTGGCTGAAAATAAAAGCAGTTGAAAGTGAGAGGACGTTTCTTTTTTTGCTGAGTTTAGAATAAAATGGCAATCCATAACACTGCAGACCAGTTAATTATGTAATTAGTCTTGCATTGCACTGTGGAGTGAGGTCTGGCTACACCACAGATACATAATGGGATATAGAGAGGCAAAGTCCGTCCCCTTCCGGTGGACCTCATGGGACCTTAATTCTGAAAATAAAAATATGAACAGGGAGAGGCAAATTATTTTTGATCCCGTTTGAATTGAGCCATGGATTACACATATGATGTTCGTCAACTTGCTAGCTAGCTAGCTTAGCTCTGTTCCACAACACATGTAACATTATCTTACCTGATGAGTTTTATCCAGTGAAGTGTTTTCAGCAGAGAAGCAAAAGAGCAAGCTAGATCCTCTGCTCATTTTAGTAATGTTAGATACACACACAGAGACAGACACACACACACACACACACACACACACACACACACACACACACACACACACACACACACACAGGTACGATACACACAGACATCGTAGCTTCAGAGAGATGTCATCCATGTGACTTTGACGTGTGAAGTCTTTCTAACTACATATTTTCACAGTCTTATACTTCAACAGTTTAACAATACACTGAGACTTGACTTACAAAATTATCTTTTAAACTGATGAACATCATATCTGTAATTCATGGCTCAATTCAAATGGGATAAAAAAAATATTTGTCTTTCCCCATTCACTACCGTTCATATTTTTTCTGAATTAAGGTCCCATGGCGGTCTACCGGAAGGGGAGGGGCTGCTCCTCTCTCTATATTTGCATTTCTTTAAACCAATCACAATCGTCTTGGGCGGCGCTAAGCTCCAGACGCAGTGACAGTGGCTCTGGAAGGAACTTGATTTGGTGGAACATTTGCACGCCGCAAAAGAAAATGCCAAATAAAATATTAAATGAAGTTAAGTGTTTACACAAAACAATGAGATATTTAAATGAGCTGATACATGGTTAAACCTCATTATCTCTTACCAGTGTATCTCCGTGTGTACTTCGTCCACAGCAATCCCACCAAGCAGTCCCAAAACCTCCCAGTTAGAGAGGAAATGACCTAAATATATTCTTAGTAAATCTTTACAATCATTAACCAAAAGAACCAAGCAGGCCTGACTTGTTGCACCATCCAAATTTTCTTCAAAACCTATTATTATATATTCTATATTCTGTGGCATTTATTTCTGTGAGTGTGTGCACCACATCTCCTCTGTTGCTGCTGTTTGAAGATTATTTGGAGCCATTTTGCTCTGAAAAAATCATAGATGCTAAACAGGGAAACGCGGCCCATGGCAAATGAGATTAGAGCTAATTGTTTATTCCTTGGGGTTTATATGAATAGCATTACATACAAGGTTAATTATCTCAATAAAATATGCTAACATAATTGACAAAGATCATGCCTTTGATTAGCAAACAAGAGTTCTGTTGCTTTATTTCAATTAAACACATGATAAATGGCGTGTGACAATCTGCTGGCTCGGCTCACTGTGTTTACACAGGGACCCTCTGAACCCCTTTTAAAAAATCACAGTTTAGCAGTGGCATTCAGTATAAGTCACAGGCTTTACAACTGACAATAAAGTCACGGCTCATACATCATGATGTCACGCTGCAGCTGTTTCGCTGTGCGCTGTGATAATGACTTATATTCTGACAGCAGGCGAAAAAAAAGAATGTTGGCCATATACTGACTGTCCATTAACATCTCAAAATGTAGTCAACCTTCTGCGGCGGCGCTCAAAAAACAGATCAAATCTTCTGTCAGTCAGCGTTTGTCAGGGGAGAAATGAAGACACATGACAGTGCAGGAGGATACCTAGATGTCACACACTTCCACCAATTCCTTGAGTCATTAGCATCGGTTTGTGATGACAGCACCTGACACATGACAGGCAAAGGCCTTCATCCCAGGAGAGCATGTCTGTCAACCAGCTGACTTGACCGACTCACTCACTCATACACTGACTTAACTGGCTGACAGACGATCCTGCAGTTCTACACAGATGCCCAGGAAGAAATGGAACATTGCAAACTGCTCTGTTTGTTTGGAAAGTAGCCTTTGCTGCTGCACACCAAAGCCGCCTGTGCTCCGCTGAATCCCCCCTCTGAACTCGGAAAGTCAGAAATAGCAGCAGAAAGGGTAGAGAAGCAAAGATGCTGAAAGACTCGTGGCACTATGTGCTAGTCTGCCAAGCGGCGCCGGTGCAACTGCGCAGGGAGTTAGGTGCCAAAGCTTGTCAAACACGGGGCACCCATCCAATCCAATCCAGTGACAGAGGGGAGTGCTGGCTGCCACTTATGTGAGCTATATAAGAGCCGTCACCACTCGCCGCTGCCAGGCCGTAAAAGCACCTGCTCTCGTAAGGTCCCTTTCACGTATAAGGACACAAATTGTAGCTGCATGTTCACATAGAGGGGGAGGAAGAAAATTAGATTACACTCAGACTGTTAGAAGGGGCCATATGTTTTGGAAACACTCAGCAATATGAGGGCTGAACTTTCAACTTTCTGCAAATTCCTTCCATACCAAACCAAGACTGCTGCATTTGTCCTGGGCTATAAATAAAAGGAAGGCTTCTTGCTGAACCAGTACATTTCGTGCCGCACAAAGTTTATATGACAAATGTGTCTTGTGATTGTAATTGGAGTTTGCTCGCTTGCAAAGATGCTTTGTTCTGGGTATTTACTGGGAAAAAGCACCTGAGGGATATAAAAGGAGAGTTGCCTTCTCTGTCGGGTACAGAGTCAAGACACGTGTGTGTGTGTGTGTGTGTGTGTGTGTGTGCGTGTGTGTGTGTGTGTGTGCGTGCAGATGTTTCTTGATTGGGTTTGGACTAGGTCTACCTGGGCATGACGTATGTCTTGATTGGATGTGTGTGTGTGTGTGTGTGTGTGTGTGTGTGTGTGTGTGTGTGTCCATGCTCAAATGCATGTATTTGCATAATCATCTTCAACAATGTTTCTCATTGTCAAAGCAAAAGACTATTAACATTTCCAACACGTTAACAACCTCCCCCCCTTCCATAAGTTAGATGTCCAAAAGAGATCATTATCGGAGAGGCTCTAAATCGATCCATCCTAATTAATTACCTGCTTGATAGATAGGAGTGAGGCCCGTCACACTCCAACAGCCCAAGAGAACAGGACTGGCTGTTTGATTTGCCCCCCCACCCACACTTAATGCACACAGGCGACTAACAAACTGTACAGTCAAAGGCATAACAGTGTTGTTGTTAGCAAAATAAAAGGGTTCATTAAAAAACATTTTGTTGAAAGTGACCCCATTTACATTGTATTATAATGCTATCGGTACCTGGATATCTTATCTGAAAAAAGATCATGTATGTTGATTCAAGGTGTAAATGCACACAGAACGCTTTGCAATTGGAATCCAATCTGATGGTAGTGTGATTGGATCTCAGCCAGCTGTTGATGCAATCCTTAATCCTTAAAGTGCTCATTCTTGCTTTTTGGCTTTTTCCATTTCCTTTATTGTATCTTTTTTGTGCATGTTATAAGTTTACAAAGTGAAAAAGCCCAAAGTCCCCCCCCCAAAAGGGACTTACCATCTCCAACAGAAAACACTGTTCACAAACTGCTCCAAACAGCTCTATTGTAGTCCAGCCTTTACTTCAGAGACAAACGTGGTCACTTTGGAACACACGTTATAATGCTCGCCTAGCTGCTAGCGTGGCACGCCCTCATACTCTGCTTCTGACTGGCTAGTAGTCCTTACCTAGGTACTGTCAGGGCCCTCATACTCTGCTTCTGACTGGCTAGTAGTCCTTACCTAGGTACTGTCAGGGCACGCCCTCATACTCTGCCTCTGACTGGCTAGTAGTCCTTACCTAGGTACTGTCAGGGCACGCCCTCATACTCTGCTTCTGACTGGCTAGTAGTCCTTACCTAGGTACTGTCAGGGCCCTCATACTCTGCTTCTGACTGGCTAGTAGTCCTTACCTAGGTACTGTCAGGACACGCCCTCATACTCTGCTTCTGACTGGCTATTAGTCCTTACCTAGGTACTGTCAGGGCACGCCCTCATACTCTGCTTCTGACTGGCTAGTAGTCCTTACCTAGGTACTGTCAGGGCACGCCCTCATACTCTGCTTCTGACTGGCTAGTAGTCCTTACCTAGGTACTGTCAGGGCACGCCCTCATACTCTGCTTCTGACTGGCTAGTAGTCCTTACCTAGGTACTGTCAGGGCCCCTCATACTCTGCTTCTGACTGGCTAGTAGTCCTTACCTAGGTACTGTCAGGACACGCCCTCATACTCTGCTTCTGACTGGCTAGTAGTCCTTACCTAGGTACTGTCAGGGCACGCCCTCATACTCTGCTTCTGACTGGCTAGTAGTCCTTACCTAGGTACTGTCAGGGCACGCCCTCATACTCTGCTTCTGACTGGCTAGTAGTCCTTACCTAGGTACTTAGCATGTGCGACTCCTAACAAAGATGGAATAGAAGTGAGATGTCAATTATGAACCTGAAAATTAGCATAATATGAGCACACAGAGAGAGAGAGAGAGAGAGAGAGAGAGAGGGAGAGAGAGAGAGAGAGAGAGAGAGAGAGAGGGAGAGAGAGACAGAGAGAGAGAGAGAGAGAGAGAGAGAGAGAGAGAGTGAGACAGAGAGAGAGAGAGAGAGAGAGAGAGACAGAGAGAGAGAGAGAGAGAGAGAGAGAGAGACAGAGAGAGAGAGAGAGAGAGAGAGAGAGAGAGAGAGAGAGAGAGAGAGAGAGAGAGAGAGAGAGAGAGAGAGAGAGAGAGAGAGAGAGAGAGAGAGAGAGTGAGAGAGAGGGAGAGAGACAGAGAGAGAGAGAGAGAGAGAGAGTGAGACAGAGAGAGAGAGAGAGAGAGAGAGAGAGAGAGAGAGAGAGAGAGAGAGAGAGAGAGAGAGAGAGAGACAGAGAGAGAGAGTGAGACAGAGAGAGAGAGAGAGAGAGACAGAGAGAGAGAGAGAGAGACAGAGAGAGAGAGAGAGAGAGAGAGAGAGAGAGAGAGAGAGAGAGAGAGAGAGAGAGAGAGACAGAGAGAGAGAGAGAGACAGAGAGAGAGAGAGAGAGAGACGGCACAGTGGAGCCCAACCCAGCAGAACCATGACCAGGCCAGCCCAACCAACCAGTGCCCAACACAGCAAGGCCCAGGCTAGCAGTACTCAGCCTAAGAGAGCTCAAACCAGCAGACCCCAGCTCAATAACACCAAACCCAACCAAGCTGAACCATGCCCTCATGCAAGGAACTCCAACACCACAAGTACACATGAGGAGAGCACTCTGCTGGACAACTTCCACTGCTGTGGAGCCTTACAGCACCACACAACCTACTCAGACATTCTCCAAGGTAAACAACCTCCAGTCTGTACCGACATCGGAGAAGTGAGGCAACTGCTCCACCTCATCTTCCAGAAATTAGGCTAAAAAAAAAAAAAAAGGATAAGGGAAGAATACCCATATTTATTCATTTGAGACTATTTCTTTCTTTTTAATTTCTCTTTCAATGACTCATAACCAAGAATATACATAACATACATGCCAAGATCGTTCTCCATAACTTCCTGGAATATCCAGGGGCTTCATTCATCGGTGTTTGGAGCCAAAAGTCTTAACTCTGACTTTCTACTCAGTATCAAACACCATGACATTGTTGTTCTATTGGAAACTTGGTGTAGAACAGATTTAAGTACTCACTGTCCCTCAGGCTATAAAGAAATTATTTTACCATCTTTAAAATACAAAAACATAAAACGTGGCAGAGACTCAGGGGGTGTTATAATTTGGTTTAAAGACTTTCTGACACCATAGTGTAGGAGTTATAAGTCATGAAAATGACCTCTACATCTGTGCAGTGTATCCCCCACCTGCAGAATTCCCTTACTTTAACCTTTACTTTACTTCAATGACCTTAACTCAGAATGCAGCCATTTCCAGGCTCAGGGTAACGTGCTGCTATGTGGGGATTTTAATGCTAGAACAGGTTTGGAAAATGAAATAGTCAAAATAAGTGAGAAAGATAACAAATTCATTACATTGCCAAACTTGGGAAATCTAGACTCAACCCTGACTCTGTCATTAATAGAAATGGTAAGGGAGCTAGTGCATCTGTGTCGAGGCCTAGGCCTGTACTTTCTTAATGGTAGGATGACAGGGGACTCATTAGGCCGGTTCACATACTACTCAGCTCTTGGATCTAGTGTAGTCAACTATGCAATTACTGACATGGATCCCTCCTCCATCAACGCATTCACTGTAAGACCTCAGTTACCACTTTCAGACCACTGCCAGATGAATGTATATCTGAAAAGAACACAGGAAATTAAAATTATAGATACTAAAAAACTTGTGTGTCTGAATTCACCAATGCAGCTAACTCGGTTGAAATTACTAATCTTATTAACAACTTTTTAGTAACAACATTCACACCAAATCAGGCAGATGTAACTATGGCAGTAAATCAAATAAATGAACTATATCACAGGATTGCCCTCAAAGCAAATCTCTTGAGGGGTAATCCTAAACCCAAAAACACAACCCACAAAGAAAAATGGTTTGACAAGGAGTGTGAACTAATGAGGAAAAACCTCCAACCAAAAACACCGCCAACCAAACAACCCAGAAATTAGAGAAAACTACTGCAGCAAACTTAAAGAATATAAACATATGATTCAGAAGAAAAAACAAACACACTATAAAGAAAACATTGAAGAAATAGAAACCTCAATAAGCCAGAATCAGTTTTGGGAAAAATGGAATAACCTAAACCCAAAACAAAACCAAGACACACCTCTGAAAGACGGAGAAACATGGAGGAATTACTTTGAAAACCTTTACAACACAATCCCATCAGATAACCTTACAATTGGCCAACAAGTCATTACACAAAAGTTACACTCCCTTGAAAAAATCATAAAAGACAGTCAAAACCCACTTGACTATGAAATCACCCAAGAGGAATTAACACACACACACTCCATAAACTAAAACCAAAGAAAGCATGTGGACCTGACAGCATCAGGACTGAAATGCTGAAACACAGCCCCCCTGAGCTGGAGAAGGCCCTTTTAAAGCTGTTCAATCTC